>NC_056560.1:36943666-36945171 GCF_013358625.1 Macadamia integrifolia | reverse complement strand
AACATAAATAACAGAGAGAGGGAGAGATGGCCTTACTTTGCCTTAGTTTGAGATAAGCTTCCTTATGTCACTGGTTCATCCCAAGTGAGTCCTATTTTCGTCTTCCGGCAGTAAATCAATGGACAGAGAGAGAGAGAGAGAGAGGCCCTATAAGGTAAGCTATTCCTAGTGTCACCGGCCCATACTCCATACCACATAGATCCAATTATAGGTCTTATTGACGCCTTGGGCAGTTCATTTAGGTTAAATCCATGCCCCATTCTTAGTGATTTTTTTTTTTTTTGGTAAATTCCAATTATTAATGAACATATTTATTATCTCTGACATAATTCAAATTAAAGTTACCAAAAATAGATTTGAGCAGGTGGTTAAGCCTTTTAGCCTAAATCAATGACCAATATTAATGAATTTATCTATTATCTCTGACATAATTTATTAATAATTACCAAAGATAGATATCAAGGACAGAAGCTCCTACACCCAGACACAAGGCTACAGCTAGGTGTGAAAATTAAGATCCAAATACTCTTCGCTACCCAAGCCACCCAACTATGTTGAGTTCGGACCAAGTTCTTCTCGTACAAAACCTGGATTCCAATTCTCGTACAACTAAGAGGTGGACGTGTCTAATTCACTTGTTATCTCTCCTAATTTTTTGACTGACTATCTATCTTTTCCTAGCTTCTCTCATATTCTCTTTTTCCACACTCCCTCTCTCCTTGAGGGCCAATCAAATTTTTTTTTTTTTATTTTAATTATAATTTAACATTCTTTATTATTAATCCTACAAAAAAAATTTATTTTAATGCTACAAAATAGCCGATACTAATCGGAAATTAATAAAAATTAACAGATACTTTTTGTCCACTCCCTTATCTTAACTCAACCCAAGCCCATCCCAGCCCTAGGTTTAACCCAATCCAGTCCAACCCAATACTATTGGTTACTTGGTTGCTTGATCTTGATGCATTGCAAAGGCCAAAGACCAAAGTTTTCGTATATGCGTAGATTGTGGAAAACGAAAGACCTTTTTCTATAAGTATCCATTAATAATAATTAGCATATGTATATGATAAATACTTAATAAACATGGTTGGGTTGGGCTTGGGTTGAGGTCTCAACCCAAGCCCAACCCAACCCAACCCAACCTTGCCTCGGGCTTAAAAATGTCAACCCTAATCCACCCTATGGGCTGAAATCTCAGCCCAAGCCCTATTTGGGCTCAGGGTGGGCTAGGGTTGGTCCGGCTTGACTGGGTTTTTTGACACCCTTAGGCTTATTTCTTTCATTTTTTTTTTTTTAAGTTCTCTCTCTCTCTCAATTTTCATTGACATTTTTATTTTAAAACTCAAATAAAACCGGTCTCTACCATAACGATACAAAAGCAACCAAATAAAAAAATAAAAAAGAGGAAATTTTTATACTCATCCATAGAGGACGGTTCACCCACCATCCTAATGTTCACAAATCTCTATAGGGTTTTAGGACAAGTCCAAAATATCCTT
>NC_056560.1:36916362-36943623 GCF_013358625.1 Macadamia integrifolia | reverse complement strand
AAAAAAAAAAAAAAAAACAACAACAACAACAACGATATTCCTCCACCTATAGAGTTATAAAAAGGGCATTTTGGACTTACGGTTTTAGTACCGATCCAATTGATCGGTATCAGATTGGATCAAATCAGTATCGAATTAAATCAATATTGATATTGTATCGGATCAACATCAGAAGAGAGAACGTTTTGTATAAGTATTGTTAATTAATTAAAAAATAATAATAATAATTTAAATAAAATAAAAGATAGTTTATATATATATATATATAAAGAGAAATAATGTGTGACATTTAACACTCCCATGTGTCTGGCACAACGGCCACACTCCCCATTGAAAACTTTTTTTCCATAAAATTATTTTCATTTGTAAAATAAATATATTTTTTCCTGCAAATCAACACTCTTTTTTTTTTTTTTTTTGCTAACAACAAGTATCCAGGCCTTTGGCCTGACTAGTTCCACGGGCCCATCCTGCCATGCAACACTTGCAAATGGGCATGATAGAAATAAAATGAACATGTGATCTTATTATTAAGGAACTATAAGATTTTGACATAAATCCCTACTAACCAGGGCTAATTTTACTATACAAGAAAATAAAATTCTATAGATTGGCTACAAATTGTCATATTGAAAGTTGATCTATAGAATATAATTCGGTGAGAACTTTATATATAAAGATGGTGTTAACTCTAATAGTTCATCATGAATTTAAACTCTATCTATGCACAAGGTAAGGTTTTTAAGCAGCCTCCTAGGTAGGGGTGTCAATTCGTGGCCCGAACCGGCTAAACCAACCGGGACCGACCATTTATAGACCGGCCCGGCCCGGACCGTTTATTAAACGTGTCGGGCTTGAGCCCGGCCCGTTTATAAATCGTCGGTCTCGGTTTTGCTACTTGAACCATCGGGCGCCCGACCGAGACCGGCCTATTGTGCACCGACTTGGCCCGACCTTTTAATGATTGTAGAATACCTATTTTACCCCCCAAATTAAAGAATAAAAACTAAAAAGTAAAGACATGTTCACATTTTAAATAATGGTTATATTTGGTATCATTTATTGATTTATTGTCATTTTTTTGGGCTTGCATGAGTGGGCCGGAATATAATAGCACATTTTAAAGAGGGCCCGTTTAAAAACCGGTTAAAGCCTGTTTAACATTAAACATGTCCGTAGCCCGGTTAAGACCCGACTAAAGCCCGATTAAGGTGGCCCGATTATAACCTGAGACCGACCGACCGACCGAATATAAAGTGTACCATGCCCTCAATAACTAAGCCCGATTAGTTAAATGGGCGGACACGGTGTAGCCTTTGAAAGTCTTCAAGCCCGATTAAGCCCGACCGAAACCGAACCGGCCCGACCGGTTGACACCCCTACTCCTAGGCATTGCTTTCAGGAGACCTAATATTGTGTGTAGCGTGATAAATGATGTGGCCATTTTAAAAGTGAGAGAGAAAGGACATGGTCTAGATTAGTCATATGTCAAATTTTATACTCAACTAAGAATTTCTGTCCAAATCTACCTTTTACCGATTATTCAATCAAATACCCTCTTGTGTATTGGCATGCATCTCTGTGTATATATTGCATATCTAAGATTTTTAAGCACTATTATGCATTTTTGTATAGTTCTAAAATTTTCAAAACTCTATTTTGCCACTTGGCAAACTCCATCTGAATTGAAATCTAACATTTGAGTGACCTACAGGTCTACATGCCCACAAAAATTTGGCCTCATCTATCATTGTCATATGGCAAAATATTTGGGCCATGCAAGAAACACTTCCTAGGTGGGCCATCCAAGCACCAAGAACTCTTCTTACAATATTTATAGTTATGCTAATTGGGTTGGATTTCAGCAGATCATCTTTCCCCTCCTTGAGTCATGGTCAGTGAGGCTTTACAATCAAGTTAGGATTGAAGAAGACAATCAAGCTCTTATTGCCCCTTGAGGTTAAAAAATTCCACCTCATGAGCTAGTTCACCCAAAAAAAAAAAAAAAAAAAAAAAAGAAAAAGTGATAATCCAGGCATTTCATAGTAATTAGCCAGTCCCACCTATAAATAACAATTTTCTTTCCTTCTAAAAGTGCTTATATTTTAGCTTTACATAATATAAATATAGGGGCAATTGAGACATTTCAAAATGAATGGTTAAGCACTTAAGCCCATTAACTACCTTGTAATACCATATAGAAAAGTATATAAATGCTCATGATAATTTCACATATTATTATCAAAGCATTTATTCTTCAACTTGATATCACATAAGTTTAGATATATTTTTTGTCATTTAATTGGAAAATAAAAAATTGTTTTAAGAGAAATCAGTGTGGTGGATGACTCTATTGCTAAAAAAGCCTATTAAAGTTGTTCTTCAAATATTTGGTCTACTCCACCAAGAGTAGTTGTTGAAGATATAGGTTCAGATGCCATTGGTAGACCCTAGAATAAGTTTACCTGAACTTTTTTTGTTGAGTTTCAGGTCTCTCTGCTGATGCCATGCAGAGGGTAGAGAGATATCCTGGGGCTAGCCATGATTGGGTTTTCTAGTGATTCTTAGAATGAAATTCTTGTACCATTCTCTTCATTTTTCATTTAATTAATATATATTTTGCTGACTTTAGAAAAAAAAACACCAAATGCATTTAAAACCTAATTATGTGATGGACAATATTAAAAGAAAATAATAATAGTTTTTCTTCTCAAAATTGTAAAGCTTTTCTAGATGAAAACAAAGATAGGGATAACTGTGTGATTCTATAGTTAGAAAGATACATCAAATTGCTAAATAAAGTGTCACAGTTAAATATTTCTTGACAAAACAATTATAATATTGCCATAAAAAATAAAGCAAGCAATGGGTTATTTTGTCAGTTCACAGAAGACAACCAAAGCAAAGAACATCAAATTTGATTTTACTATGAGAATGATTCACCAGAAAACTGAGAGACTCAGATCATTTCCATTCCCTTCTGAAGTGGGGCTTCTTCTATTCTAGAATAAATTTTGCTCCATATTATACACAAGAGAGAGAGAGAGAGAGAGAGAGAGGTTCCTACAACATTTCACTATAAAGGGAAAATAAAATCAGCTAAAAGCTCACAATATAAAATACATAAGAATAAAGAATGAAAAGAACACTAGCACCACCAGACCATTATGTTGGTTACTCAAAAGGATCCCAGATGACCGGGGAAGCGAAGGACCAGGAGCTGGACTCACAGCAGCTGTAACATTTTCCAATGAGCAATTATAATTGCAACGACTAGGACGAGCAACTCTGTACACACCACTGCTTGCTAGAAGAAATATATCCTTCCTGTTATCCTCCCCAAATGAGAATATGTATCCCAAAACAGGAAGAGAACTTCCAGCAGCAGAATCACATTTAATTGGAGAGTCATGAGCACAACCGCATCGGATTTGGTTACTAGTGAAGTTCCCACTATTCTGGGGGCTTTCTGTACCTGCCCATATGGCTTGCGCAAATAAATCTGCATAAAGGTACCTAAAACACCATCCAAAATGGTTAATTGACGAACTTAAGTTTCTATTAGTACATGACTAATTAGTAAAGCCTCATTAGGCATCAAATTTAATAGGAAAAACCACAAACCTTCCGTACATGCATGGATCAGTCATACCCCGATAGAAGTAGCCACCAGTGATTGATGCAGATCCACTATTCCCATTTACAGCAGAGTGGTAATATCCCATAACTGGGAAGATAGAGTTTATTGAGTTGGCAGAAGTATTTCCTCCAGGGGACTGCTGAGGGTAGAAAAGGTTGGGGCCTTCATAAACCCGCCATCCATAGTTCCCTCCTTTTGAGATAATATCCACCTCTTCATATGTATTCTATAAGATTCCAAATGATTGTAAGCATCAAATACCTTCAATAATGAGGAACTTAAGAAATGAAAGAAGTCACTTGGAGAAGTTCTCCAGATCAATAGGCTTCACTGAAGATGAAAGAAGACAACAAAATTGAGGACAATGACAACAACAAAGTACTGAATGAAATTGCACTTTTAACTAAATGAATTTGAACTTTTGCGGATGCAGACCTGAAATAAATTCACATTTAAGAAAACGAAAGTGTCTTTCTGCATATTTCAAGCTCATCCATTGGATACTTTGGACCGTATAATTGGACCAACATGCAAAACGTCAGGAGAAAAATCTAGAGAGGGAGGGGGGGTCAATTGTCCAGATCACTGATCATAAGGGCCACATATAGTGTACAGATTCGAGGTAATAAAATGACCCTGCTTCAATGGAAAGTTGACAACAAGTGCATGGTTGAAACTGTGCATTGATATTTTAGAGCAGTGCTAGGTGACGTGCAGGTCAGCAACCTAGCTGACCCCTCATTGTGATTGATAAACTTTGTTATTTGGATATGTGTTAACTACTTAGATTGATTCTTTATTGGGGGAAAGAAAAGAAAATTCCAAGTTTCACTCTTCAATTCACAGCTACTAGAGGACCTTGGACTCCTCTAAATGTTTCCCGATATTTTAATGCAGTCACTAGAAATATATAGAGAGAAGCAAGTAATGTCAAGGTAAAACTACGAGAAAATAATCACCATACCAGGCCAACATCAGCACAAATAAAGTAGGAAGGTCTGTCTGAATCAAAACTACAGCGCCAAGGATTACTTAGTCCTAAAGCCCAAATTTCAGGCAGGGATTCATTGTCTCTTGAGAATGGATTATCTTTTGGGATTGAATAGTTCCCCCATAATCCAAGTTCGACCATTTCTGTTGCACCTGGAAATACATAGGAAAGATTGAGAAAATAATGATCTATCAGTTGCAAACTGTAAAGGTTAGAAGGATTATTCTTTACAAAGTAAACTACAAGAAAGAGTATCATTGGAAAACTGTCATAGTAGACAGACAGGAAGGAGTCTCCAGTTAGGGGAGCCAAACTACAGGATGTTTTTATGTTGACAAGAGTAACTGATGATAATGAATTTATTACTCTCATGTTCCAGATGATCAGACAAAAAAAAAAATCAAACAAGAAAGAAGTCAAGAGAAGGGCAGTTAGTGTCCAGTTGGTGGGAGAGGGAACACCTATTGATATCTTAGATAGGAAATCTACCACCCAAAATTTGGTTTGTTTCTTAAGCCTAAACTCCGAACAGCATGTGCAACTTACAACAGCAACGCACATAGATGCAATTTACATAAGTCTAGGGTTGCCTGGCGTAATTCTTCCCCTCCCCGGAGAGAACCCTTGCCTCAAGGGTTGTACTACTGAAAGTCATTCTCCGCAGGATCACCCATGTCTTTTGATGGACCGAACCCACTTTTATTGCCGATTGAGTTTCAATACTCACGAAATTAAGTTTTAGTCCAAGTTTATGTATAACCTGTTTTCAGGTACAGTTGCTTAGCATTGGTCCAGCACCTCGATTGATATACTTGAAATTTCATACAATTTGGATACTATGCTTGGTGTCCTTCAGCTAGGTAACTAATTTTATGCATAAAATAAAAAAACAACAATCATAGCATGGATATTAGCAAGGAAGCAACAAGAGTACTATGGTAAGTATCATGATTTGACCACCAGTAGTAAGTATTTCATATTAAATTCTTTTTACTTATTGAATCTAATATTTATTTATTTATTTTACTGATGCACTTGGTTATAAGTAAGTAAAAACATGAGAGTAATACAGAGTGAAGTGGGAGAATTGTAGAAAAGAAATTCTATGGTTTAATAAATCTTGGATCAGTTTTGGTATTTAGGAGCATTGTATAGCACAACTTAGTTATTTCTGTAACTTTCCTTTGGGTTTATCTTTGGAAGGTCAAAAACTCATGTTTTTTAGCATGATCATGGTGTCGTTAAAAGGTTGGTATCTTTCCAACGAGAACTGTCACGAAGTCAGTGGATTTGGGTGAATTGACCTTACCACAAACGGAAATACTTGAGGGAACTTCAAACCAAATCAAAGAAAGGGAGGCTCAGCTCCTGTTGTCGATTCAAGACCAACATCTTGAAATTCCAATCTATGCTAGGAAGTTATGACCAACTTTCTATATGACTGTCCATCTATTATGGTACTACTAATCTAGAAATTCTAGATTAGGAGACTTATTTTGGGTTTTTTTCTTCAAATTAATACTTTTGTTGTCTAGGAACAGGGTTAAGCACTCATAGGATTGCTAAAACTTCAAGCATTGTAAATAGCATAATTTCAACGGAGAGCACTAGTTTTTGGCTATGATTAAGGGAATGGTTCTCTTCCAAGTGGTTTGATGGTAAATCCCTAGCTTTGTTCATGGTGAGCAAGCCCATTATCTCTTCCAATCCCTAGCTTTGTTCATGGTGAGCAAGCCCATTATCTCTTCCTTTTTTCCTTTTTATTCTATTTATAGATCTATTTGTCATTTACCACAGGTTTTGCAAACCGACCTGCATCAGAAAGAAGAAAAGAAACAATTGTTTGGCCATATTTTTAAAAGCGGATATAACAGAAACCAGTTAGTAGAAGGGGATGACAGAATGAAAAATGGGAAAAAGTATTTCAAATAAGAGATATGTGAACACCTGTATGTGCAGACAAAAGGGTACACATGGATATCCGAAGCAAGAACATTCCAACCTTTTCAGCCTTGAAGGAGTATCAAAAGGGCAATGTAGGTAGACCATAGAAACAAAAACTTAGTGCTCTATTTCAAAGGTCAGGTAAGACTCTCTAAACAAATGGGCACAAATGAAAGGAAAAATAATTTTTTCATTAGTGAAGCTCTTTAAACCATGTAGAAAAACCAAAAGAACCAAAAAAATAGGGTTATATGAAACAAATTTGCATCAGAAGGATGAAAATGGACTTCACAAGAACTGTCTATAGAAGATAGAATGTGATAAAATGAGATGAGTAAACATAGTTTTAAGTTTGACAAGCTGCATAAACTGGAGAAGATTATATAAATAGGGGTCAATTGTAAAGATGGGTTAATTTGTCATTTCTGAATTCTGATGCATTTTTTTATATACTTATAGGGTATTTTTGTACCTGTATACTGTACAGTTTACTAATAAATCTACTCTCTTTTGGGTGAATTGTTGAAGTAAGATCACCCTCCAAAACTAGTATTCTGTGTTTCGATTACTAGGTTTTAGTCCTGTATTGGATTTCCATCGATGTCTCTTCATTCACTACCAAGTACCAATTCCCTCCCCCCACCCCACCCCCCCTCCAAAAAAAAAGGGGGAAAAGAAGTCATCATTCCATATAACGTTTCATCCTAGGGATTATATGAAAAAAAGTCTATGCTACGGCCCTTAGGAAGCTCATCCAATGACAGATTGCTTTATCAGACCATGATCCAACCGCTTAATCCAACAATCCTTTGAAACTCTGCTTTCTCAAGTAAGCAACATAATGCAGTAGAGGGCAGTCCATTGATAGAGAATCAGTCCCATCCATCAATCAGCAGTAATGAGAGGTTCCATGGCACTTTCTGTATCCAATAACAACATGGGATGCCTCACCTGTAAATCCTTGCAAGATTTTTACTCCAAAACACTGTACAAGAAGCAATTCAATAGTTTTATGGGTCTGGAAATTTGTCTCTTTCACTTTGACTTACTTCTCCAAGCAAACTATGTAATCCAGTGTAGGACTTAGCAATCAGCACTAACATAGAATATAAATTTATTTTTGGATAAGGATAGCGGAAATCCATTGGTCTACATTTTGGATAAGGATAGGGGAAATCCACTGGGCTACATTTAATATATGTCTGTAACACGGTGATGTTATCCTCACGTTTCCTACATATCTATGGAGCTGAATTTCATACAATAATTATCCTAGTGTTGCGTCAAAGTTGGAAATGCTACTATTTGCAACCCAAGTCCAACCCAAGTCCTTTTATTTTGTCTTATTTCATATTCCAGTGTGCATCATCAGTTATGAATGCAGAGACCATCAATCGTATTTCGGGAAGATTCAGTCAATTTCCTAGGCATGATATTTTTTTTAAGCTAGTCATGTTCTGTGAAGCATAGTGCCAGAAAGCTAGTCATGTTCTATAAAGGAGAGTGCCAGAAACCTAATCAAGATCAATGAAGCATAGTTCCAGAAAAATGATGAAATAACTTATGCACTGGATAAAGCATAGGCTGTGCTTTCTGTACCTCTTACTGATATTGGATTTGTTCAGTGAAAATTATGAAAGTAAGCAAAAATCTAATATGCTTAGGGGAAAGATAAGTTCAAATATTTAAAAAAAAAATCATTTATAATATAAAATCTGCAGAGACAAAATAGAAAGCAAACAAAACTAGAAAAAATAAACTTCCATGTCCTGACACTCACTTGGGAAGTTATCTACGTCAAACCTCACGATCTTTCCAAGCAAGGATTTCTTGTTTTGTGAAAAGTTGTATGGATCACCTGTTCCCCCTCCATCCCCCATCATATAGTATAAATATCCATCCGCGGGTCCAAAGATAATCTGGCCCCCATGATGAGTTGTATATGGAAGGCCCATGGTAAATATCCTTCTAACCTCTGTTGGATTGGCCTTTGCTGCCTGAAGAATAGATCAAAATAGAATCGCATTAGAGTTCCTCAGTGAGAATTGTCACAGAAACAACTGTATAGTGCAGTTGGTGAGCTATGGTGTGCAAAAATCCCATGCTCACCAGGAGGTCTCGAGTTCGAACCCCCTGGCTGTTACCTACTTACCTCCCAACCTATCAAAAAAAAAAAATTGTCACAGATATTTCATAAGAAGTGGATGTGTACCAAGGAAATCTGTGAAGTGGTACCATTAACAGTGAATTCTGAGATAACACTACTATACTGGCATGGCTGGGCCCCATTATCAGTACCAATCTTCGAAGGATCACAGTTCAGATCTGAATTGCATGCACATGTACCAGCACATCTGCGCCATTTTACCTTGTCACAATTGAATGAAACAAAGAAGCGACCATTCTCTGTAAAGTTTGGATGAAATGCTATACCCAGCAGTCCAAACTCTGAGTTAAAATATACCTCATCTGTTAAATCCAGGAAGGGATTTAATTCATCAAGCCCTAATGTTTCCCCAGATCCATCCTCAGGAACAGTTGCCAACCATATCCTACCTTGTTGATCAGCCAAGAAAACACGGTTGGATCCATCCGGATGAGGAGCCATATCAAGGTAAGATCCATTCCCAATTCGCTCGAGACACAAACCACTTGGGGGACTTGGGGTTCCAGTACTAGTTAATGAAACTGGTTCACCATCGAAACATATTGATCCATCAGTGGTATCCCCACCATATGTGTTGCAGAACTCACTTTTTGACTTCCAGATATCAATCAATTTGGAAGTGGAATTCACTGGAACTGCACTGCCACCAAGTGACAAGGGTAAAAATGGAGAATTGAATATAGAGACATTTCTGCATGCATCCCAGACCTCTGAACAAAAATTCTCTGTTGCATTGTTAGAATGGGATGTGTTTGATGAAGCCATGGAGTTGCAAAGAACAGGAACTGTCCGATATCCTGACTCAATTTTAAATAGATCCGCCGAGAATTTGTCACAAGTCTGCAAATCATTGGAACCTGAATTATCATGTAGGATCTTGCTCAACAGAGAGAAGAGTTGATAACAAATTAATGTTTATAAAAACTATTCAAGAACACAAACACACCCAACCTTTGGAAAGGATTTTGAAATGAAAAAAAAAAAAAAGGCAACTTGAAACCATTAATGCAACATGGATTCAACATCTAGAGATGATATACTAAGGTATAGACAAATTGTCAGGTATATTTTAGAACTCTGTCAGAAAATATCATGTTCAGAGACTGGAAGAGATATTGATCAAGTGGGAACTTACTTGATCACAATTTAACTCTCTGGCTTTTTCATTTTTCAGATACCATAATAGAAATTCTTCTTTAAATTATCTTCAAGTCATGAAGATTTGAATCGTATAGATGTCATGTTTTAGTTTCTGTAATGATTTAAGCTCATGGGCTAATTAACTGGACCACATGTAGCAGCGTAAAATCATTCTTTAATAATAAGGCATGATATTCAATACAGAGATCAAAAACAGTAAGCTTATTTATAGCTTACCGCACAGAGGACCGATTTCACAAGAGAAGCACAGGTGGGATCAGAAATGTTCATCGATTGGAAACGTTTCTGCAATCTTCGATCATGGGCAGAGTTACAGCAGACGCTTCCATTGTAAGGACAAAAGGACAGAGTTGTATTAATAGTCACAGGTGCACCTACTCCAAACAAAGAAATCCCAGATTGAGAATCCCAGTGAGATGAACATAGCCAAAAAAAAATTAAATTAAGAAAGAAAAGGAGACCCACTCTCATCCCTGCATAAGGGAAATGAATCATTGAGATCAGGAACCAGAAGCAATAGCCAAAAGGGCAAAATAATGGTAAGAACACCACCCATTTGTTCAGAGTTCACAGAGACACTTTCTCTCTTCTTCAAGTGGGGTTAAGCATCATTTTCGTTCTGTGTGAACTGTGAAGTGTGAATCCACTTGAAGGACAAGTACGACTAATGGTGGAACACCAAGGAATTAATGGCCTTTTGGGTTCCGAAAACTTCCACAAATGAACAACTACCAACTCTCTTATCTAGCTGTGAATCATAAAACCCAGTATTCTATTAATATGAAGAGGCACAACCGTTTCATCCAGCATTGGATATACTCTTTTCAATTGTTAGATAGTTAACAGAGTTGACTTGTACGAAAGCTATTTGAAACAAAAAACTCATGGCCTTATCTTAGTATCTATAAGACTCAGTCAGAAAATAAGTAATATTTTATTAGCAGAACAGGCCACATTGAACAAGGTACAGTTTATAAATCGTATGAAATCCTGCTATTTTGAGCTCTCCTATGAAGATATGTGCTCCGACCATCTGAGCTTCAATGCTGAAACCCATCCAGGAGTCTTGTAGTTAATGGGTAGTTGAAGAATTTGGGAGATGAAAAGGGATTTTTTTTTGAAAAGTATGATTAGGGGGGAGAACAAAGGACAAAGGTGGGTTGAAGAGATCTTACAGAAAGTGAGAGGTGTCTTGGGGTTGTACTTCAGGGAGGGAAGTAATGGAACTGTAGAAGAGAAAGAGGAATCCAACGGTTGAAGTTCTAGAAGAAAGAAAGATATAAAGAAAGACTGAAACTTGATTGGATTTCGCTTTTGAAAGGGAAGGATGAAAAGTGGAGGAGGACACTGAACAGTACACACCCTCCTTTGTCCCTTTCAGAAGTCAAACACCCTTTTCTCTCTCTCTCTCTCTCTCTCTCTCTCTCTCTCTCTCTCTCTCTCTCTCTATATTTTTTTTTTTTTTTCATTGATGGTTTAGATGTCAAATTTATTCTAAGAATTTATAATTGAGAGAATCATGTTGTAATTGAGGTTGGTGGGGAAAAAATGTGTAATCTTATTTTATAATTATTCAAAGAATTTATGGATTTTATTTATAAGATATGTTTTCATACAAGGTGGTGTATCAAACACAGTCAATTATTTAACTTCTAGATAAACGCATGAGGATTGAGCATTCTTATCGCATGAGAAAAATGGAGTTCGGTGAATCTTCACGTACATGAATGTTCTAGGCCCGTGGATTTGGCATCTATCTTCTCTCTCCTCATTTAATAAATACCATATCCACATACCAGAGGCGATCACGTACATTCACGTATGTGAAGATTCGTCTCTCTCGGAAAAATGTTGACCCTATGTATGAAACCTTCTACTACTATTTATTGACACTTGATAAGATTAGATTATTTTACCCATTAAAAAAAAAAAAGATTAGATTAGATTAGCCTCAAGTTCCCCACATAAGTACAATTGAAAAACTAAGGTACTGTTGGACAAGTCATATGAGTTGATTCAAAATTTTCGAAACTTGGTTAGGAGTTAGGAGTCATGTAGACTTGATAAGGGTAAGAAATGACAATAATTGACCATAACTCATTCAAATCAAATGAGACTCGGCCTTTTCATTTGAGTCGCAACAAAACAATGAGTCTAGTCATTTTCAAAAAATAAAAAGTTAATTAAATAATTGTTTCACTTGAGTTGAGTAAAACCGTAAACCCTCCGAGTCCTCTTGTTTGATGGTTAACTGGGAGAAAATGAAACCCTAAGTCCCTCTGTACTTGAAGACTAACAATTATAAAGTTTTCCTCTTTTCTTTCCAACTACAAGTTTGCAATTCTTTGGCGGAGCTTTGAGCTTTGAGCTTGAGTCAAGCCAAATTTATATCCTTAGATGCTTTCATTGGAGTTTTCTTTTAAATTATTCCATTGGAGTTCTCTTAGGCTATGTTTGGATGCCAAGAAAAGAGAATGAAGAATTAGAATTTGAGAAGAGAGAGAGACACATGTAAATCAATTATTGTATCATCATATTTTTGTCTTAATAATTGAATAGAGACACATAAAATGAATCACTTCATCATCATAATTTTGTCTTATTATGTTTTGTTTTTTTCTTTTCTTTTCTTAACATCTAAACATGGTCTTAATTAGGAAACTCATTCCATTTTTATTTATTTTTTCTATATTAAAGCATATCAAGAGTATTTCAAAATTCAAATGAACGGTTGAAGTAATAGTTGTTGTCGAAAGTTTAGGACTATATCTTCCACCAACCGTCCTTAAGGCTATGTACTGTTGTCAAGAAATGAAAAGAAAAAAAAATGAAAAAATTCAAAAAAAAAAAAAAAAAAAAAAAAAAAAAAAAAAAAAAAAAAAAAAATATATATATATATATATATATATTAATTTGAAAAAGAAAAAAAGATAAACATATACATCAATCATTGAACCATGATGAAAAAACAGTTAGAATTTTTTTTTTTAATAATTAAAGTAGATGTCTAGGAACTATCTTTCCATAATCATATGATTTCTTAAGATGTTGTCTAATGTATTGATCCATCATTTAAAGACTTATGCAGGATGAATGCATGCATATTGCGCACTGAGGCGTGTGGAAGAGAGAGAGAGAGAGAAAGAGAGAGAGAGAGAAAAGTGTGTATTGGGGGATGAACTTCTAACTCAATGGCAAGCAACTACACAATTGGCCTCTAACACAAGCAATGAAGGTCGCTAGTTCGATCCTCCTACTTCTACCTACTTAAAATATAATAGTAGTAGATTAATAGTTAATAATAAGTGCAGTCTAATGACCCCCTTGCTAGCCCCTTATGGTCCCCTGTCTAGCCCCAAGTGGATCCCTATCTTGGTCGGCATGGGAGAAAAGATAAACTACTTATTGAAGAGATCAGTTGGTGGTTTCTCTTTAGGGATTTTTATGGGATTAACTTTTCAAAGCTGAATAAAGAAATGCACTTAATTTTATTTCATTATTAATAATATTCTTGGAGCATATTTAATTTCATTATTAATAATATTATTTTTTAGAAAATTGATATTGAAAATTTGAAACACGTTGGGCTTGTGTTTGTTTATCACAAAAAGACATAAAAAACCTAGGAGTCTTTTTCGTCGTTCAATTTTCTATCCATTGGGAACGCCCGATTATGCATTGTGGATAGAACATTTAACATTTAAATATCATTTTTTTTTATAAAGATATTTAAAATTTGAAATCATGTTTGGCCCTTTGATACTTGTTGAGATATTATATTTAGTGGATGTTTTTTATGATTATCAACCCATTTGTGGGTTGCTGAGACGATTAAGACGAATTGGGGATTGTGTGGATAGGCACACAGTCCTTGATTCAATTGAAGATGAAATATCGTGGAAAGATCAACCAAAGGTCCACCACTTTTCCCCTCATTTTTCAAATTAGGACGAATTGGGGATTGTGTGGATAGACACATGATCCTATGTTCAATTGGAGATGAAATATCGTGGAAAGATCAACCAAAGTTCCACCACCTTTCCCCTCATTTTTCAAATGTTGCATCAAACGACAAAAGAAGTTGATCAAAGTACAAAATAAAGCTTTGAAAATCCAATGGAAAATGAAAATCATTCAAAAGAAATGTACAGCTGAAAATAAAAAAGGGTTTATATAATTACATCTGGGTTATTAAATTTGAAATAGAAATTTGACTCATGACATTTCGGATTATAAAATATCCAATGGTTTGATTTCCCACATCACCTTTCCATATGTGACAGCTAGATGTAAAGTCAAGTGGGATATAACAGTACCAGAAAAAGAATCTATGCTATTCAAGCAAGGAAGGCTTTAAAATATGAAATCGTGCATTGTCTTGGCCTCCATCCATTACAATTCAAATCAATCAGACTCGATTAGAAGAACAACTTTCTCAGAATTGGATAAAATCTGGATAGCAATTAAAAGTGATTTCTATTTTAATCAGGTGATTCACCTGATGTGATTCTGAATTTTGAAACCATCTTGAGCAATGCATGACCATTCACAGTTATTTTAATTTGCGTGCCACAATCAATTGCTGGAATTTGAACTTCTTGCACCTATTTTCATGAAGTTTACTGATCAACCTTCCCTGGAGAAGTGGTAAAAGTCTCCCTTTGCCTGAGACATGAAGTTTCACCCAAAAATGAAGCGAGAATTTGTACCACCGGGCATTAGGTATACATAACAGGGAGATTTAACGCTGCCCTCAAACACCCATCGCATCATTTGAGGAAAAAAAAAAATGACCAAACATCCTCACAAGAGTGGAAAACAAGTAACTGTATAAATTTCATTTCAAAATTCAGTTTCCAACTTGAGCACCCCACTCCTAAAGCATGGAAAGATCATTGACAATCCTAGTATCGGAACAGAGATTTCAGGGATGGAACATTTTGAGAGGATAACATGCCTAGCTACAGCAGTAACTCATTCTTGGCCATAAACCCCAAAACCATAACAAGAGCCTTCCATGTTTTTTTTCAACATGTTTCACAGCTCAAATTCACTGCATCAGCTACTATCAGCTCAGCCATCAAGAGCACCAAGGGCCTTCATGTCTTCCAAAAAGGCCGTGTATGAATCATCAATGCTCTGTGTCTTTGGTGCTGCTGAAGCATTCACCAGTTCCGACTTCCCAGCAACAGCAGGAGCTGCTGCCCGGGGCGCTGTTGCTCCTGTTGACAACGGTGGTTTTGATTTCACTTTTGGAACAGCAGTCTCTCTCCTTACTCTTACAGATGCTGGAACCTGAATTCAGACCAAAGGGATCACGTATTATTGAAACCAATTAAAACTCTAGTATCGGTGCGAAACTCACAATCAGTAACAATTCTGTGCCACAGTTGTCTAGGCCTCGCCCTTTTTTTCCAAGACAACTATGGTGCCATATAGTAGATAAAACGGTATAATGTACGACTACAAGAGGATTCTGAAACATACCATAGCTGTAAGTTCAGGGGTATGCTGAGCCAATGGTTTCTTCACCACAGTTGATGCCGCTGACTTGACATATGATGGCTTTGGTGGTGCAGGTCTTACTGCAGTTTGATCATCTTCCTGGAAAGTAGGAACAGGGCCAGGTGGAACTGGTGGTCTCATCATCAGGGGCAGTCCAGCTGGTAACCCAAAAGGTGGCCTTGGAATAGGTGGAACAATCATTCCAGGAGAAGCAGCTCGGTTAGGAAGTCCAGGGCCAGACAGTGGTGGCCGCAAATCTGAAGGTGGAGGTGGAGGAGGAGGTGGTGGGAAGCGTGAAATACCCGGAGGTAATACATCAGGCTGCAACGTAGGCATCAATGCAGCCCTAGCAACAGCAGTTGGTGGCCTAGGAGGAGGTGGCGGTGGTGGAATCAAATCAGAGGCATCCTTACTCCCCATACTGTTACTGGTATCGGAGTTAGAGTGAGCAACTTGAGGTTGATGACTAACAGACTTCTGTTGACTAACAGATTTCTGTGGCAACCCAGGAAGAGGTGGAGGTTGGGGCAGCCTGCCTGGAATCTGCAAGAGAGTACATCCTGTTAATTTTTTTCAAGCATAGAATGTAATCAACCAACAGAAAATAAAGTTATGAGATTAATTCCTTAGTTTCTGGATCATCTGATGCAGCAGCTTGATTTTTTTCCCTCTCACTTCCACTTGTGCCTGGAGGAGGTGGCTGAGTAGTAGGTCGTTGGGTTGGTTGAGGTGGAGCCAGTGGAGTGTGACTGGAAATCTGTTCCTTGGATGGAGGTCCTGGAGGTGGTGGAGGCAATGGTGGAGGGGGCAATTTGGCACCAAGATCAGAAGCAGGCTTTGGAGGTGGAGGTGGTACAGGCAAAGATGATGGTAGGTCACCATCTCCAGACCCCAATTCACTGGAGTTCGGCAACGGAGGAGGTGGGGGAGGAGGAGGTATAGTCGCTAATATCACATCCTCGGATTCTGACAATGATGATGATGCTGCACCACTTGATGAAGCTTCTGACATAGGAATTCTAGGTCCTGAAACGCAAAAACCCAAAATTTGAAATTTTTAAATAATAACATTGAGAAAGTAAGTACAAGTTAAACTCACCTATTGATGATTTATACATGGGAAGCTTTCCAGGAGGTGGTGCCCCTGTAGGATTTAACGTAGGGTGATAATAAACAGAATCCTGCAACCAAGAATAGGTAAAGATGAGCAGGAGGATGGAGAAGCTAGGATATAATCACAACATGATGGATCAGGTACCGAAAGGTACTTCTGGTTTTGGGTGTTTCACTCTCTCCTCTTCCTCTGCAGTTGTTCGTCTGCGAGGAGGACCCAAGTGGCTACAAGAAAAGATAAAGCCACACGATAGTGAAGAAAGTTAAAAAAAAAACAACATTGGTAAATAGTTAAACTGGCAGCTGATGCATAGAAATATACCAGAGATCAGGTTTTATGAACAGGACGGGCCTGTCCATAGATACTCTATGGGTGGGACCGTTCATAAAACCTTTTGCCTATACCAAAAAAAGTATAAGAAAGCTTCTTCACCTGAACATCACCGGAGTCTCACCCTTTTCCCGTAGTTTCTCTTCATACTCCTGTCAAAGTAAAAAAGAACAGTATAGCTGATCACAATAAAATATATTTAGGTATAATAAATGTAGATTTTCGTCTGGCAATACTCGTCAATAGGATTTCCAATTGCCTTTAGATGGGCTGAGACATGGAGGGAAGACAAAAAACTCTTATCTCATTATAATTCGGTACAAAAGAGAGGAAGCACAAGGGCAACAGAGAGAGAATAATGGGACAAATGGCTATTTGTTAGCTTCATTTTCATCTTTAAGTTTATTTCTTTTCCCTTGCTTCTATTTAGATATGCCTTAATGCAGGAGTAGATTACAAGTAACTAACTTCGCAGTTTATAACCCCAAACAATACAAATAGGAGTAAGAAACAAAGAAATAATACCATCAAATAAATCCCCAAGGATACAATGCTCATATAGGAGCAAAACCAGCCCGAATCCTAACCCGATAGGAGAGAGAAAGACCTATTATAGAGCAAGAGAGAGAGCGGTGCGGCCAGGGCTGTAGGAGTCCGATTGAGTTGCACTCTTGGGCGTAGATAGTCCCTAGGGAGGGTACAAAAAGCCCCAAAGTTGAGAGGATTCTGACGGCTAGTTGTGAAGTTACAAGCTTTCTTGATTTTCTGACCTATGAGAGAACTGAGAAGAACCTTCAAGAACAGCAGCTGAATGCTTCCAACAGTGACTAGGTAAGGATCGTGAGACCCTTATGAGGCCTGGAATACCCTGATTGAAGACCTAGCTGAACAGAATACGAAAGAGAGAAAGAGATGAGATCGATCTCTCTCCTATTCCCACTAGGATTGCTGATCGGTTCTGATTTCTGGAGACTTTTATCAAAATCTAAACTATAACTCTTAAATGTTACAGCAAATAAAATAAAAAAGAAGAATAAAACAGATGGGGGTTGAGAAAGGTGAAAGAGAATAAAGGAAGTGGCTATCTCAACCTGGGCTTCTCACCCACAGCTATCTCAGCTGCTCTAAGTATTTAGTTGTAAACTTTCTTTCATTCAAATCTGTCCAATAATGGTGCATATGCCTCTCTATTTACAGAGGGAAAGTTTACAATCATACTAATACTAGAAGCTAGTTTCCCAATAGGACTAGACACTCCTACTACAACTAGGAATTCAAAATAGGACTAGGACTTACCTTTATTACTCCAACATGGAGTAGGACTAACTAACTAATAGTCCATATAGGACTTTACAACAAACTAATAGCCTAATGGGCCTTTATTGAATTAAATAGCAACTAATTAAACTAATGAACAAAATCCCGTTTTTCTACCTTCTACCCATATTTTAGGCCTATTAAAGTGGCTCATTTCAAAGAAAACCCATGGGATCAAAGGCCCAACACATACATAACACAACCCAAGGCTTATTTGCAATAAAATAAGTCTAAGTGACTTATCTACATCACGCCTGGTTGGAAGACCAGGTTGTAAGGCCAACCCCATAATTGTCACGGCGTCATGGCGACTCAAGGCGGTGGAGGGGTGGCTAATCGATTTGGCAATGAATCACCCACTATGGCGTTGCCATGGTGATCAAATCGCCCAAGTGTTATCTTTTATTTTCCCTATTTTCTAAAATTATTTTGTATGTTATAATATATACCATATGACATAAAAAAAAAAAAAAAAAAACCAATCAATATTAAGCAATATAAAGTCATAAAAATCAACATAATCACATTGACATCAAGTCAGAAGAAATCAACATGACTTATTGACATTTAGAGAAATTCTCTTCTTCTATAATAAGTTTGATTGGTCAAATGATTTTATTTTTAGATGAGACTTTTTATATTCGGTATAACACAAAACTAGTTTTCCAACAAGTCTAAGATTACTTAAATCTGAGTTGTTATGACAAAGTTATGTTCTGGTCAAACTTATTTTTAAGTGTGCGAATGTTGTTAAATCGCCTGAATGGAAATAATTTTATTGACATCAAAACAAAATATTATTTTACCAGACTTCTGGTGTTTAGCAATGTTCTACCATGATAAGATTTATAAAATTTTCAAAATTGAGAAAAACCTTAGCATTTGAAAGTTGAAAATCGCCCTACAAACAAAAAACCAGATTTTGTTCTTGGACCGGGGAGCCAAATTTTGTTTTTGGGCCGGGGAGTTGACTTTTTATCCTTTTGGAATTTGATTTTTAAACTATTTTTATTGGATTCAAATTGGGGGTATTTGCTTATTTATGAATAATATCTCAAGTAAATGAAATAACAAAATATAAAAACATTTACTTTTGGATGTTGGCAACGCCTTGACAACTATGGCCGACCCCAGTGACAAATTTTAGCACTTGTCTCATGTATAAAAGAAGATCAGGAACCCCCTAGATAGGTCCCACCATGTAGAAGGTAGTCTATACATAATCACATAGGCCTGACGTTTAGGCATCCGATCTCCAACTTTTCTAAGAGGCATTTCAATTGCTTTTGTCACTTTTCAAACCAGTTGAAACCAACCAAACCCCTCACCAGTACGGTACACATCTAGTTGTGTGCGTGTGTGTGCAGTTTTTTTTTCTGACAAGTCATCCAGCTGTGAAGTCTATCTCAGAAAAATGAGGCATGTATCACATTCGGGAAACCACAGGACCAGCTTGTAGACCAATACCTAACACCAATCATGGTTCTTTGTTTTAGTTGAAACTGCAGTTTCTACCTAGACAACTCGGTTTCGACCTTTTCCGAGACAAAACCCAAGGTCCAAACTTGTTCGTACCAGGTTTCGCAAGTTCAGACACTTGGTTTCAAGCAAGAGCTAGGAGTTTCACAAGTTTCAGCACTACCAAGGGGTACTTTAGCAAAAACTAGCAGTTTTTTACCAAATCAATTGATTTCTTCCAACTTTTTTGCGTTCTTTTACTCATCCAACCATTCTACAGTCTGGATCGTGATTGGAGGTTGAAGGTAATGGTCCCCTCCCCCCCCAATATCATTTTTTGAAGAATTAGTACATAGACATAATGTTGGGCACAAAATACATAGTGGGATACATATGAGCTGCATTCGGAGGAGCATCACCAACATCTTCAGTGATATGCAGCTCATGGATTAGACACTCCATGTATTGAGTGGTGAGTGTTCTATACTTGTATTTCCCTAAGCTAATGTATGTTTTGATTGTTTTAATTGCATATTTACATTTCCAATAGCTAAATTATATGTAGTCAATGTTTATAATAGGGCTAGTGTACAACAGTATTCAGCGTGCACTAGCAAACTTGAGTCCAAACCACAAGTACCATTTTGCTTCTTTTTTTTTTGTTTTGGGTGAAACTAATTCATAGAATAGGTGTAAAATGGTGAACATAGGCAGCACAAAATAAAACTGATCAAAAAACTATTTTTTGGGCCTCAAAACCCAGGTTTCAGTCAAAACCCAAGATATCGAAGGTTTGGCCCTTGAAACCGAAACCTCGATCCTTAACACCAATAAGCCAATATATAACAACAATAGGTAGCATGTCTATCATATATGGAGGACTCAGACCCATCACACACCTGAAAGACCTTGATAGGGTACTAAGGCCAACAATGTCTAAAATTTCATATACCTTCCTCTTCTTCAAAACTAGGTTCAGTGTGTCCTCAAGTTGTCTTTTCTTGTGCTTCCTTGCCTTGTCCAGAGCACCATCTGCTTCTGCACCATTGACAATATGGATCAGAGGCATTAAAAATAAGAAGTTCCCCAGAAAAACCATCTACCTAAACTAAGAGGAAACATAAGGACAACAACAACAACAACAACTCAGCCTTTTCCCAAATAAATGGAGTCGGCTACATGGATCCGCCAAAGTATAAAATAAAAGGAAAAAAAATAAAAGACAAGAAAAGAAACACTTGACATATAGCAAGTGAACAACATGACAATGAAAAATTCCTCCGAGCTACAAAAAAGAAAATTAAGAGAACAATATGTCCCACTGTATGGACCAAGAGTAGTTGTCTATGACTTCTACAAATGCATGCAGATAGAACAAAAATATGCACAAGTCATTTGCAGGGGGGCAGTTCTAACTTCTGATATTTAACTTATGGAAATTTCCATTTCATTCATGTCCATATCTTTGTTGTTATGATATGTAGTTAGGATACAATAAAACCGACTTAAAATTGAATTCGAAGCCAGTCCATATATATTGCTTAACATTCAGTCTATAATGCTTCTGGTTTTAAATCTTGAATTATTTCTTCACTTCTGGCAATCTTCTGACATTACATTAATCACTTTACATGTCTTTTGGGTTAACTCTGAGTCTTGGATGGTAATTCAAACCAATTTAAAATGAATTATATTACAGCTTCAGTTGAATGCCACCTATTTTAACAAAATTTATTGCAACTAGTAGGTCGTTCTATTTGAAAAGCAAAAGCAATTTTTAAGATTTCTTCCATTTCAAACACTGAAACTGCTGCTTCCCATACAAGCATATATAATTTTCACAGCAGGCACCATGTCAGTGCCATTGTTAGTGTAGCTCCTGTTAAAAACAGATCTAAACTCATATCTGTTTTGAACTGACACTTCCAATTTAGGAGGATGAACTTATTTGAAGCCTGTAAATCTTACAAACTTGTTCACATATTGTCTGACAATAAACTATACACATCTTAACTTGCTGAAATCTGATGATGTCTACCAAACACCCAAAATTTTAACTGGAATCAGCATAGATCCAACTTCGTTGCTTTAGACCACTATCCTCACTTCAGTTGAATAATACCATATTATACATCACTACATCATTTCAGATATCATGATACAGCCAAGGTGATTCAACTACCTATAAAATTTTACTTCAAATACACACTTAGGCCCTGTTTGACAACATTTCTGTCATGGAGGAGTGATTCTTAGCTAGAATATTACACTCCCCCACCCCCCCCCCAAAAAAAAATCTTAGCTAGAATTGAATATTTGTGATTCTGCGGATTGAAATGTGTTTGGTAACAAGACGTATTAGAGTGATTCTAAGTCAGAAAAGAAACAGAATTGCATTTGGATGATGATTTATCAGAAACACTTCTGGCACTTCTAGCAACGAACCAATTTCAGTAATTGTAGGATACACTGCGCAATGCATCATAAATAGTACTGTTGCACCAACAATACTGACCACATCTCAATTTTTAAATATCCAAACCATTATTAAACAATATAATTTTTCTCTAACATATTAAGTAAAGTGTGATCACTCGGTTCAGAGAATGCTCACATCCACAAGATGATAGAGCCAAGTATGAATCAACACCTCAAGCTTGGACCCAAAAATATGACATGGGATAAAACCCTAATAGTGACTCTTAAATAATTGCATTGTCTTGTATTCTCTCAGGTTCAGCTTCTCTGGGTATAGAGGGTGGTTCCTATGTTCAATGCTAGTTCATATCGACCTTATGGAAGGATCTAAGGATATGCAGATGGAAGAAAATGCCAAGTTTATTCTGGATATGGAGGGTGGTACTCCATTTTGCTATTAACAAAGATCGTATTGGGTTTCTAGGGAGAGTTAAGGGGTTGGTTTTCCCCTCTCCATTTTTCCTTTTGGAGTATATCCTATAATCCATCTCAGTTGTTGTTTTGGCCACTATTGTAAATTAGTTATGTTTTTCCTTTCAAAAATTTTTAAAAACAGAGCAATTGGCAATCACATATTGTTTCTTTCTTCTTCTTTTTTTTTTTTTGGGGGGGGTGGTGGGGTGGGATAGACCAATCACATATTGTTTCAATCAAGGCTTTCAGCAATGCCCCCAATACCAAATGTTTTGATTTCTCAAATTGATAAAAAAAAATCAAGTATTTTTACCAAAGGCAGGCCATGGTCATTACATTATGTGTAAAATGGTTGATACTACGGTCCACAAAAGCTTCAAATACAGTTGTCAGTAGAACTGCCCGTTTCAACTTTGCAAAGAGCAAAGATTTTTTTTTTTTAATTAAATATCTACTTGGCAAGACTATGACAGCAATTTGAATCCAACCTAAATTGTCTAACTCATCTCTAAAGCAGCTAATCCAATAGTTTTGTCTCATTTACATGTATCAACAGCTATCAGAAACTCAGCCTTAAGTGAAATTTCAAATTTTCTCCCTGATACTCCAAAGCTTTAACTCTCCTGTAGCTAGACCCAGACCCACAGCTTCAATACATCTTCCTGAAACCCAACAGAGAAAATCAATACATCTTCCTGAAACCCAACAGAGAAAATCAATACATCTTCCTGAAACCCAACAGAGAAAACAATTTGAAACACACACCAATAAACACCTCTCTTTGCAGCCACTTAAAAAAGCCTTCATCCCTGTAGCAAATATCTGAAATTTCTTTTATGAATCCAGCCAAAAAGCAAGAACATTGATGTTGTTCCTTCCAAAGTTAGTAACCAACTCCCCACCGCTACAAGTGCATGCAGCACCCTGCCATGCATAAGTCCAAATAAAATACTCCATAAGAAGTGAGACAAACTCGAATTTGGGGGAAGGCTAGAATTTAGATAAAAACCAGCTTTCAAATCATCCCAACTCTGATAGCCTGATCACAAAAAAAAGGAGGGGAAAACCATGGTTCGAGAACTTGAGAGAAACATGCAAAATTTCGCATGTTTCGCAGGTATCGACCCAGGTCGAAACGAAACCTTAGGGGATTTTAAAAAATCACCTGTTTCAACCTAGTTTCGACATGTTTCGACCAGGTTTCCCATGTTTCAACCGAAACATGGGAAATTTCGACCTTCTCTTATGCATTTTTTCTCCCAAGTGTGGAAAAATTGGGGAAAGAGTGGAGAATTTCATTTTTTGACATTTATGCCAAATATCATTTAAGTAAATGTTTTATTATTTATAAATAAGGAAATACCCCCTATTTGAATCCAATAAAAATAGTTTAAAAATCAAATTCCTAAAGGATAAAAAGTCAACCCCCCAGTCCAAGAACAAAAACTGGATTTTGGTTATAGGGACGATTTTCAACTTTTAAATGTTGGGGTTTTTCTCAATTATGAAAATTTTATAAATCCTATAATGTTAAAACATTGCAAAAAACCAAAAGTCCGGTAAAATAATCTTTTGTTTTGATATCCCTAAAATTATTTTCATTCAGGTGATTTTAACAACATTCGTGCACTTTAAAATAAGTTTGACCAGAGCATAACTATGCCATTACAACTCAGATTTAAGTAATCTTAGACTTGTTGGAAAGCTATTTTTATGTTATACCTAATACAAAAAGTCTCATGTAAAAATAAAAATCATTTTACCAATAAAACTTATTATAGAACAAAAGCATTTCTCTAAATGTTGATTCTTTATAACTTAATGTGACTTAATGTTGATTTTTTATGATTTGATGCGGCTAAATGTTGATTTTAATGACTTGATATGGCTTAATGTTGATTTTTTATGATATAAGGTATATATATCTTACTAAATAATGCTAGAAAAGATAGCATGCGTGCCTTGAGGGTAGTGAGTCACTACTTGGATGGAACTGCTTAGACACTCTACTTTGAATTGAGTCATTACTTGCGAGAGTTGAATAATTGAGTCACTATTGTTGAGTAGATGACTATTGATGATGTAATATTCTTATCTATTTTGGATCATTTGGATTATTTCTTATGTTTTGATGTAGATTGTAGACTACATATAGCCATTATGTAGTAAAGTTTCAGAATTTAAGCCAATGACTCAGCGTAATGGTTATCAAACCTTTGGTTCACCACACAAGTAAGACTTTTTTTTTTAATGAAACAAATTATGTGAATGCGTTAGAAATGTTTAAAATAGGTTGTACACAAAAAATCAGACAAAAAAAACACTGTTTGGGGGTCGAAACCTAAGTTTCCACCATACCGGAAAAGAATCCCCAGTATCCTCAAAATTTCCCAGGTTTTCACGAAATTTCGGTCTCCCCAGAGGTCGAAACCCGGTACCGTGAACCTTGGGGAAAACTCAAGTTTATCTGAAAACCAACTCAATTGAGATGAACAAGGCCCAGGCCTTGAAATCAGATATGAAAGATTAGACAGAGAGCTGCAGAGTTTTTTAGTATAAGCTTTTGCAAGCATAGAAGATGAGGCATTCGAATTCAGGGAAATAAGTAATAGAGCTAGAATTTCTGTACATTGTCATTACTAATAGAGTTCCTCAAGAGCATCATACTTCAACAACATGAAGAGGCTTGATTCAAAGCAAAACTTGAAATAAGAGAAAGAAACAAGTTTAACAGAAACGCAGGTAGTGACAGTTGGAACATGACCATTGGGAGAATACGGAATCTGTGATTGAAACATAGAAAGGCTCCTCGCAAGATAAAACATGAGCTACAAACCGTTAGCAAAAGACGAAGAATAAGAAACACATGACAAGCAGGAAAAAAAAAGGAAGTCCTCCTGTCAACAAAATAAAGAAAATCCACAAGCCCGGAAAGGGAAAATTATATTCTGCAAATCGTAGGAGCAAGGAAGATGTACTCTTGGATCTACCGATTCCACAACAAGAAGGGAATGGGAACGTAAAGGATGAAAATCAAACACTTGAACAACATCCAACACCCAATAACCCAGAAAGATATGATTTTCAGCACCGAAAAGAAACAAAAAGAAAGAAACTCACTTTTCATCACTGAAAGTAAACAAAAAGAAAGAAAAATCACTGTTTCCCCAATCTAGGAATTGAAAACAAACACATACATGAAATGTGCAGCAAATCCTTTTGTACAAAAATGTGTAAAGATTTAAAGTTAAAAAAAAAAAAAAGACGAGAACAAGAACAAATAGCAAAGTTGATCTATGATGAGCAGGAAAAATCCGGAGAATGAAAACTAGGGCTCAGTTGAAATGAGATGAACCAATGGAATATCTAAAGTTGCTCTACTGGGAAAGGACCGTGCTGCATCTCTTCCACTTCTTCGGGTTCTTCAGCCATCTTTTGATGTCACGATTGCTGATCCATGGTTTCTGGCATTGAGAAATCAATTGGTGATTGGTAGAGGGTGTTCCCTTCCCTTTTCAAATGAATTGTAAAGGCACCAAAAGAGAGTAGAATGAATACAAAACTGTTGCTATACTGCTATTCTGATAAAACTCTTTGGAATCATTCACTGGTGTCATTTGATAACCAGTGGATTTGGGAACCATATATCCTAAATCCTTCAGGGAAGATGAAGGCTTGCAAGAGAGAGAAGGTGCCACATTTCCGAACAGGGGGGGAAGACGAAGCTCACGAGAGAAAGAAAGCAGAGCAGACACTGCAGGAGTGTGGGAGGAAGCTCGCGCGAAGAAAAGAATCGGGCTCAATTCAATTAAAAGTTGGAATGGCTTTTCAAATCTCTTCTCAAAATAATATTAAAAAAAAAAAAATCATTTTTTTTACTGCTTCTGCATTTTTGTTCTTAAGAGGATTTTTTGGACCAGTTCATAAAAACAAAAAATCAACCCAAAAAATTTCCAAACACAATTGCATTTCCAAAGTGTTCGTCTATAATCACTCCTAAGCAGCATTACCAAACGGGGCCTTAAAATTTAGAATTCTGCAGCTAATTCAAAAACAATGTTTGCCTAATATCTGCACAATTCTTGCACTATTTTTTAAGAAATTTCAGCCACTGACTCTTTCAACTTGAGATTAGCAGCATCTTGAATTACTACCCCACAAAGGCTAAGGCAGATTCTGTCATGCCCCAAAGTTTAGGCCCTTGGGGTATGGACTTTCTTTTTATGTTATTCCTTTTAGGTCTCTTTAAATATTTGAATTTAGGCTTTAATTAATGACTTATAGGGTTAGCCAAGTGGTTAAGTTGGGACATTAATTAATTAGAGGTCCTAAGTTCAAATCTTTTTAAGTGCTAAGTTAAGTAATACCTTAATTAAAGATTATTTTCCTTTCTTTTCCTTTTGTCTTAAGTTATGACCACCACATCTAGCCAAATCGTGGGAGAGGGGAAGGAGCCCAAATCATGGAGGGAAGAGAGTGGGTTGTAGTTGAGTTGATAAAGGAAAGTTAGTGCTATCCTAGAGGAACTAAGAAACCAAAAGAGAGATAAAGGAAAGGAGGAGAAGGAAAAGAGAGAAAGAGAGTGAGATCGAGAGGGAATAGGAGAGAAGGGAAATCGCGGGTTAATAAAACAAGGGAGAAAGAGACGAGAGAAGAGTACGGCTTTTGTCGGTAAAGAGAAATCAAATGGATTCTGGAACATATCAATAAGCTAGACCCATGCTACGAGTTGTCTCATGCCA
>NC_056560.1:36912549-36916339 GCF_013358625.1 Macadamia integrifolia | reverse complement strand
TGTTGGACAGGCAGATTCACATCTCTTACAACCTACACAATCCTCTGTTCTTGGAGAAGAGGAAATTTGCTTTACATCCGTCCCAAGGTATCATTTCTAAGAGGGAGAGAAATGAAATCGTGGGAGAAGAGAATAGAAAGAAAGGCAGAGAGAGAGAGAGAGAGAGAGAGAGAGGTGAGATTCCAGCTTTTCTCCACCATTGTTCTTCAAATTTTTTGGGGTTGTGTACTGTTGATCTGATCTACTTCAAGGGAGGAGCAAATGCAGGAAATCTAGGATTTACAAACATATTTACAGCCCCACAGGTAAGCATGCTTGCTGTCCACTATTGTTCTTGATCAATTTTTCTTTTGTTTCTTGATTTTCTCCATTCTAAATCTCTGACAGCCAACTGAATCATCAATTTTGGCTAATCTTTGGAGGAATGATTCCTCTCATATAGGAGAAATCAGCCCCAATGCTCACCCATCCTAACCAGCCATCTTGTTGCTAAACCAAATCTTTATTCACTCAAATCTGTCCAGAGTTCTTGAAATTCATATAAGTGTGAACCTGATTTTGTTTTCCCTAATGATTAATCATGCTTTGCTATTGATTCTAACCTATTTCAGTGATTCAATTAGCCCTTACTTGCTATCCATATTTCTGATTTTAGAAATATATTTTTCCCTATATCAAAAACCTGTCTGTTTTTAGGATTTTTGGGCTATACAAGGGACCCAGATCGCAGGACCCAATACAGGTCAGATACGAACGAGATTTTGGGATTTTGTTTGCCTATTTAGGGGTGAAACTTGATTCTGATTTGAGCCTGTTCTGAGGTCCTTTGCTATTGTAATTGAGAAATCCCTATTTTTGTCTTTTTGTGACCAGATTTGATTATTTTTCGATTACCTTAAATCTGTCCATAGTTTATTAACAAGATTTTGGAAGGGTGTTAATACTACCTAGTGTGATATTCGATCAAGGTTTTTAGCCTATTCTTATTTGTGGATTTGAGTTAATTTCATAAACATTCAAATACCGAAATTGTGTTTTTAAACAGAGTTCCAAAGTAAGTGTTTTCAAAATTAGTTTTCATCCAGCCTTTGGATTGTTATAAAAACCATAGGGCTTTCATACCAACAGCTGAATATAAGGTCTATTCCAATTTTCATACCAATCGGTTAGTCTAATTGAAATTAATTTCAGTCTTCTATCTTTGGGATACCTGCCCGAAAGATATCACTGATTTCTATATTACTCCTAAACCACTTGTTGGATCAGTTCCATCTTTAGAAGGGTTCTTATCCTACCTATTGGCAATGCCGACTTCCCTTACTTACTTTCTGACCATAACTCCAGATCTGACCATCTGGTTTCAATCATTTATGAGTTATTTGAGACCATTAACGTGACATCCGAACAGAATTTTATTCCCATCTGAGTTGATTGTTACTTAATGAATTTATTCTAAATCTTCACAGAGATTCTGGTTTTCAGTTGAGTTTATGAACATAATCCCTTAGGCTTCTAGAAACCCATCATACCAGCTTCAAAAGTTCTATAGGATACACGAATTTAATTGTAGATTTGCTACTTTTGGCCTTTTCCGTTGTTTAGTTTTGATTTTCTATCTCCTTCCCTTTACCAGATATCAAATTCACACATTAACCCAAGAGGTAGGCAAGGGGAGCATATAACAAACTCTTGCCAAATAACAAAATGCTCAAATTTGCTAAGCATCTGATAGTGTGCTTCTGTAAATCCTCTCTCACTCTATGACAAAGACTATGATGATACAACATTGATGATTTAAACTCTTCCAACAACAAAAGTTAGTTCTCTTGGGTTATGCAAGTATAAAGAGATCCTTAAACTCCATTTTAGTAATACATATTTCCACCAGCTACATGACCCTAATCTACTCTAGTAGTCTAGCTCCAAGTCAAAGAAAATAATTAAACATGCATAAAAGATAAATTTTATTTTTATAACAGGTGAGTTGAAATGTTCAGCTTTTACCTAATTTCTACGTAGTACCATTATCCACGACAATTAAGCAATAATAATTTCCAAGTGCTACAATCAAGAAAAAAAGACGGTTCTACCTGATCTAATAATACAAACAAAATTCCAATACATCAAAATGCTCCTAGTTGCTGCAGACAGCTTTCAGTATGGAGCAGATAATGATATGATTAAGTTGCACATTTGGAGAATGGATGAAGAAGAATAATAACATACTCATAATTTCCAACTTTTCAATCTGTTCCTTGATTGTATCTGGATCCTTCTTCAAAATGCCGACTTCCCTTACTTTCTTTCTTTCCTTTTTGTTCTGTTTAAAAAAGAAACATCAAACTGAGGAATATTTGAATAAAAATTCAAGCCATGAAGTGAGATTACCACTAAAAAAAACGACATATAATAAATAGGTTCGATAAAATGTAAATCAAACATACTATCTATGCAAAGAGATAAAATGAAAATAGAAAAGACCATCAGAATTAATGCAATCCCACAAACATTTCAATGTTTTGAATAAGGTCTTGACATTTTTCGAACGAAACAGTGCATTTTTTCCGTGAGTTCGTTTGGCCATTTCAAGAGGCAAACGGATGAAATTTTGACGAAAAAGTGCATTTTTGTCACCGAAATGTCTGAAATTTCGACCAAATTTATGCTACTTCTGGTTTTGCCTCCTGTTTCGTCTTGGGCATGTCAAAATTAACAAATCTTCACCAAGATTATGAGAAATCTTAACCTATGATTAACAGTTCTCATTCAAAATTTCGCTCGTCTCAATACCCCCCCCCCAAAAAAAAGGCTCATCTATGCGTAAAACAAGAAAACAAATTGACAAGAACAACAATGAAATTAATGATTAGGACACTTGTTCCAAGAAAACTCAAGTTTCAAGTGCCGAAATGAACGCTAGCCCCCTCAACAAACTAATTAATGAGATAACAGAGCATCCAACTGGGTTTCAAGAAAAATCAAATCCGACACAAAGAACCCAACATCTCCCTAGTCCGTAATGCATAAAAGCTACAACAAATATCGCTGGGCGCTTGCACTGATGTTAGGGTTTTCCAGGATACTCCAAAGAATTCCATTCCATTCACGAGTGTTGAGGAATGAGGATGCAATAAAGAAGGATTAAAATTATAATTATAACCCTAGAAACGAAAGTTGCAAGCGTTTTTTACCCTCTTTAGCTCCTTCTTACGGAGCTCCTTCCGGTAGGCGTCAGTAGGGTTCATAACTTTCCCTCCCTTCGTCGTCTTCATCTTCGCTCCGCGCTCTCTTTTTCTTGCTTGGAACTCCGAAGTTCGAAGTAGAGACCCGAGATGAAACTCCTCTCCTCTCTTCGAGTCTTCTTTACTCTGAATGGATTTGTCAAACAAAGTCCCCGAAATAGCAATATTTCTTTATCCTCCGTCTTTTTTATTTATTTATTTTTTTAAACCCTCCTTGTAGATGGGCTGGTTGGGCTTATATTAACTATTGGACCCAAACACAATCAGGTCCTCAACAAGGCCCAATAATGGAGCTATGAGGTTTGTACTTCGTAGTCTGTACACACCTTAAATTGAAAGGCAAGTCACAACAAATGACAAGTCCAACGGTTGCATAGGTTTAGGTAAAGACACCATTCTTGAAAGATGTAAAAAGATGAAGGCAAATCATTACTTGAATGGGTGTACAAGGGTCTAAATCTCAGTCGAAATCGAAATTTAAGTCAAAAAATTTCAAAGGAAATCAGAGGCTTTTTTTTTTTTTTTTTTTTTTTTTTTTTTTTTTTTTT
>NC_056560.1:36890309-36912529 GCF_013358625.1 Macadamia integrifolia | reverse complement strand
TTTTGCTATTACTAGAATTTGGATTAAAATTTTGGAATATTAGATTTCAGTTTGAGGTTCTCTGAATGTTTGAAATTTCGACTAAGGAGTAGATGGGTTTGAATCATGCCAATGGTTGCTTTCTGTAAAACTATAGACGGAGACCCCTATGGGCTATGGTACAAGAGGGTTATTGCAAATCAATCTCCATGATAAAACAATCCCCTAAGTGTTACATGTACAGGTTATGAGGTTAGTTATTACATTATTAATAGGATGTTGTTATTATATTATTGTATGTTGTTGAGGGGGAGCGAATGGTTAGAGAAGTTACATATGATTGGGAGTTGGTGAGTCATCATGTAGATAGACGTTGTACTTGTTGGGTGACGTAAGAATGTGCAAGTTATTATTACAAATGGGAAGTCTAGGCCGGTTTGATTTTGTTTTTAGAGCATGTTTTCCATTTTTCTATGTTCAGAAATGGAAAAACACCCAAAAAATCGTTGGATTTTTCTATTTCGTTTAACTTGTTTTTGGAAATGGAAATAGAAATTTCTACATATTAATTTCTATGTCTAAAAACAGGAATAGAGAAACAAGTCAAACTTGTTTTTCTGTTTCTATAAATAAGTGGAAGGGACAAAAATTGTGAAAAGCCTGTTACTTCACTAAACCTACCCCATCCCCAACCCATTGTTGAAACTTTTCGCTATCCAGATGCGATGATTCCAACCTGGTTGTGCGAAGGTCACAATTTTGGATTGCCTTCATCCTTTTTAAGATCATCTCCATGAAGCATACCTACAACTCCAACGTCATACCTTCACTCGTAAGTTGCATACTTACAACATTGTGCATTCACTTGTGTCTTGAACCCGACTACTATACACTGTTAAAAATGTTTCAGAAAACAGAAAAATCAAACACCTTTTTGCAATTCCAAAAATCGTTTCTTAGCATAGAAACAAAAAAAACCGTTTCTGCTGTTTTTAGACACATAAACAGCAGAAACAAAATCAAATGGGCCCTCATTCTTTGAATCAAATGAAACTCTTTAGTAAGGTAGGCTTTCTTACAACAACAAACAAAAAGAGTAAAATAGGCTTCCTTATCCAAGCTAGACGTCATGTTTCATCCGTAAAACCATCACTTTCCTTATGTTCTCTCCAATTTATTCTCTATCCTATCTTAATTTATTTTATTTTATTCCTCTCAATATTCTCTCCCTCCTTTCCACACACGTAACAACGAGCTCAGGCCCACCAGTAGTCATTGCATTTACTTGATGAGCTAACATTCGGGTTGTGCACTACATCTAAACAGTAAACTTGAGAGGGATGTGAGAGAGTGCAATACACTTGTAATCACTTCTTTAAGCATAAAAAAAATGTCTTATATAGAGAAAATCCACTTGGAAGCACCCTTCCTAAGGGATGTGTCCCTTCAAGAGAAGCAAAGAAAGATGCCAAAACCGAAGCTGAAAGTGCATTGGACGGCACAAGGAGGGAGGATGCCAACGTCAATTATTCTTTGTTCGGCACTCAGTGCACCATAGTGGCAAAATCAGACCAAGTCTGCACCACTATTAGCAAAGCAGTGTCAAAACCTTATCCCAACTAAATGGGGTCGGCAACATGGATCCAATGCTGTAAAATAATAGAAAGTAAAGAAGTATAGAAGAAAAGTTAAAAGGATAAAATACGGGAATAAGTTAAGAGGGTATCGTAGAATATAGATATGCATCATGGAAACATTCCTTATAGGGGTTAGCAACACTGGTTCTTGTCCTCCACAAAACTCTATCCGAAGTTATACTAGGGTCGAGCCCTACAATTTGCATATATACTCGGATTATTTCGTTAATAGTCATCTTAGGTCTACCCTTACTTTTTCTAGCTCATTCCCAATAAATCTAGTCACTTTTCCATATTGGGGCCTCCATAGGTCTCCATTAGATATGGCCATACCACCCCAATCGCCCTTGCAGAGTTTTTCATGGATCGGTGTAACCCCTACCTCATTTATAATATTCTCATTCCTTACCCTATCTATCATGGTCTTCCCGCACATATCTCTCAACATTCTCATTTCAATTACACTCAGTTTGTTCACATTTTTCTTCTTGGCTACTTAACATTCTGCTCCATACATCATAACCGGTCGTATAACTGTCCTGTAAATTTTTCCCTTGAGTTTAATAGGTATTCTTTTGTCATATAATACTCTCGACGCACCTCTCCACTTCATCCACCCCACTTTAATCCTATAAGTAATATCATCCTCTATATCTCCCTCTTTATCAATGATAGACCCCAAGTATTTAAAACAGTCCCTTTGAGGTAGTTAATGTTCCCCATGCTTCACCACTCCCTTCCCTCCTCTAGATTGACTGAAATGACACATCATATATTATGTCTTCGTTCTGCTTAACCTAAAATCTCTTGATTCCAAGTTTGATCTCCATAGCTCCAGTTTAGTATTAATCTCATCTATAGTTTCATCAATCAGCATAATATCATCAGCAAATAGCATACCCCACGGAACTGAGTCTTTGATGTGCCTGGTTAGGTCGTCCATAACGAGTGCAAACAGATAGGGGCTTAGAGCAGATCCTTGATGTAACCCAATTGTGATCGAAAATTCGTTACATTGCCTGTCTCTCATTTTCACACTCGTCACCGCTCCCTAATACATGTCCTTGATTATATCCACATAGTTAATTTGACCCCTCTTATAAAGAACATGCCAAATTAGTTATCTCTGGACTCTATCGTATGTTTTCTTTAGATCAGTAAAGACGCATTTAAAATTCCGTTTTTTTATCATTTATAACATATTTTACTATATGTTTCCCAAAGACACGAAAAAACCGAAAACAGTATGTATTCCCATCCTAAACACGTTTTATTTTTGTATTTGAAAAATGTTTCAATTTCATAAGGGATCTCTGAAATAGATGGTGATTGATAGAGTAACCCTTGATCATAATTTCCAGTATGAGTACTGCGTCCAAGGTGAAACTTGTGATTGGTAGTAAAACATTGATTCTAAATGCGTTCATCTTTTTTTAGTATTTTTTAGGACTTGACTTATTGAACATAATATCTACTTAATTGATCATATCTCTCTCTCTCCTGAACTCCGATCAACCTGATTTTTCGTTGACTTGAAGTAATAGATGCCGAACCTACTGCTCAATGGTTGGGCACAACAGCTACATGAACCCCTTCCTTTCTGGTGTTGCCATCATTTCCTAGGCCAAACCGGAATTCTTTATTATGATGGGTAGGCAAAGCCCAAAAGCTAACTCAATGGCCTATAATTCTCATGATATCATATTTAACTCAAATTCAATACATAGACCTTGAAATTGAGCTACAAACTGATATATTTGCTAAAAAGAATTAAAGTGATGACTTCTAACTCCAATTGAACATATATCACTCGAAGAGTGTGTTGACTATGTTGACAATAATGAACAAACATCACAACCAAACCACATTTCTCAATAAGACTTTGGACATGTGTGGTGTATGAATTTAGGATGATATTTAATGATATGTCTTAGAACTTATAATGAGACATGGGATAAATATGCATTGATATTGGATATTGTAATTGTTTTGAACATTAGATGCAAGTATTCATGTAATAATTCTTTTGGTCCTTTTTTTTTTTGTTAAAATCCATGCCATATGTTTTCCGTTTTTTATCGTTCTCTTTTTTTTTTTTTTTTTTACTTTTTGTTTGACCATATCGTTTGGAATTTTTCACTATTTAAAACTCATACAATCAATTTTTTTCTTCTTTTAATTGTGATCTGAGCTGGGACAAAACTAAGGATTTAATTATTGGTATTGATATCAGCTCATACGTAGTCTGATTTCATGACCAACATGATTATCTTAATGACGTAATGGTTGACTGATGAAGCCCAAAAATGCTTTGGATCCGTGATCCTCCAGCTCTCTACAATTGCATTTGATGCCACCATATTGGTTCTGATCCTAGTCCTACTGACTTGGAATGACATCACCCTGAACCCAATTTCATCTCCCTACCGCGTCAACCACTTGTTGCTTCGTTTTCACTTAACTTTCTTCCCTGGTTCTACCTCAAGCTTCCCATTGTCAATAAAGTATCCATCTTTGTTGCTTTTTGATCTCCCATTAGGCCATTCCTTTTCTTTCAAGTCCTGGCATGCCTTTAATTTACACTTAAGTGACCCTTTTCTTTTCACACCTGTCTAGAAAACCACCTTCAATCACCTGGATCCATTTCAATGCACTCAGTGCCCATCAGATGGCTCACAACACCCGGGCACGCACCCTTAGTCAACGGTGCACAATAAACACACACTAATGATACCTTCATGAAACAAAATCCTTCCCAGCCACGCTTACTGCCTGGCGCCCATCCGATGGCCACAGTCCCTCACGGGGGGTACCAGCCATCAATTTGGCTGGGTCTAGGAGTGGGCTTCTAGTTCTCTGCTTTCAACAACCAAAAAGCTAAAAGGCTTTGAAGCCAAAAATAGAGATACAGGAAAATGTACTAATTTATAACCATTAAAGAGTTGGTTGGCTCGTTTGATATATCAATTATACGAACCACGCTCATCAGCCACTATATAAATCTGTGGTTGCCCACATCAATACATGAGTGGACTACCTTGATTCATAGGCTGACTTGCTGTCCTCTCACCGGTCATCATGATACCATTTTTCATCTGTTCAGACCTAGTGTTGTACGCACTACATTCATGACATTCAAGCTGTGAATTAGGTACCCACTACCCATCACTTCAGCAAAAAAATTTGCTCCTACCAATTTTACAAATACCCCCTTATAATTTTTAAAATAGCCTTTGAGATTCTATTTTTCTTTGACTAAGAATTTGAAAAAAAACAAAAGTTCCCATAATCTGGGTAACAGCAAAATTGATTGGAGGCTTTAAAATAGAATTTCATGAATAACTAACGCATGAAAAGGTGGATTAGACATCAAACCACAACTCCACATAATTAATTAATTGTTTCTTAGTTAGATATATATGCCTACAAGTATATCTACAATATTCTTATTGAAAAAAAAAAAAACGTTTACAATAAAAGACAATATATATTTCTAACGGAAAATAATTAATTAAAGGGAAATCAATATTTTTTTTTTGTCTGAGAAGAAAAATCAATATTTTTAAGGCTACATTTGATGATTGCAAGGAAAATTAAAGAGATATCTCTAGTTTGAGTCTACTCGCAAATGATCTGTTACACGAGTTAGGTGTGTTTGCTTGTAATCGGGGTTTACCCTTCGGCCTGAACCATAAAACCGGGTAGGTTCAAGGGTTCCCCATGATCCAAAAAAAAAAAAAAAAAAAAAAAAAAGAAAATTAGAGAGAATGAAAGTGAAAATTATCTTATAAACTAGTAAAATTTCTTACCATATTTAATAATGATACATTTTACAAGTAATTTTATTTTGCTTTTTAGACCAAAGCTTTGTTTGATTGAAAAGGAAATTAAAGGGAAGATAAATGGAAATTTTCAACTTAAAAAAGAAATTTTTTATAAACATTACCCCATGTGACTATATCACTAACTCTACCCGTTTGATAATATTTCAAGAAACGAGTTTCTGCCGTTTCTGTGGCAGAAACGGAATAAAAATCGTTTGATAAAGTTGTTTCATTTCACTTGTTTCAGAAATAAAAATTAAAATTTCTACCTATTTAGGTTTCAAGAAACTACCGAGGTGAGAACTTGTTTTGCCTTTTTTGGAAATGACTCGTAATCATTCTTTCGCTGGTTACTATCGATTTATAGAAACATAACTTAGCAAACACCTTCAATTGTTGTGGCAGAAACGGAACAAAAATCGTTTAATAAAGTTGTTTCATTTCACTTGTTCAGAAATAAAAATTAAAATTTTTACCTATTTATGGTTCAAGAAACTACCCAGGCGAGAACTTGTTTTGCCGTTTTTGAAAATGACTCGTGACCATTCTTTCGCTGGTTAGTATCGATTTCTAAAAACATAACTTAACAAACACCTTCAATTTCGTTTATGTTTCTAGAAACGAAAATTTATGTTTCTGCCGTTTCTTGAAACAGAAACGTTATCAAATGGGCCCTAAATCATTCCATATTAGTTTATTAAATTTCAATTTATTTTACATCCAAATCCCTTTATTAAAAAATAAAATAGAATAAAATTGCAATTAAACCATATCATACTAAATATGGTAAGAAATTTTAGTAATTTCTACTATCACATAAGATAAATGATTATAATTTTTTTTTTCAATTTTAAAAAATTTCACTTCCCTTCATTTTCCTTTTATTTCCTTTTGTAATCAAACGTAACCATAATAATTACATAAAAATGGGTTCCTAGCTACCATAGACATGAAAAAAAATCATCTACCACGGATGCAGTGATGTGGCGAGCATCCGATGACTGGAACGATATCAGGGTGCATTCTAATGTCGTCTCGACAGTCTGATGCTCCCCGTACTGCTGCACCCACGGCAGACAATCATCGCCCGACATATATAAGAAACCAATCTCCTAATAGATTTATTTATGACAATTCTAGATGACAATTAGGGTTATGCTCTAGATAATTCTAAAATAAGAATAAGGGTTATGCGAGAAAGATATATAGCTATAGGGTTAGTAAAGGTACCGTGTAGGCGTGTACACATCCCAACCACACGAGATTTCTAAGGGTTTTGCTAGTGTGAAGTGTGAACCCATGTGACAAGTTTCACTAGAGTCTTGACTGGGTATTAATAGTGAAGTGTGAACTCCTCTTTGATTGGTGACCAGCGGCAAGCAACGTCCACACCATTGCAAAGCCTCTATAAAAATCTTAAATGAACTGGCCCTAAAGATCCAAACTTTCCCTTTCAGATCCACATACCACAACTAACCCATCTGACCAAGTAATTAAAAATCGCCTTCTCACGGTACCAAACTCCTTCACCATCTATTTAAGAGAATGAACTGCTTCATTCTTAGTGGTCTGGGTTAGAGAGAGAGAGAGAGAGAGAAAGAAAGAAAGAGAGATATCTAGAGAGAGAGTTATGACAATGGCTGATCAGGGCGACGTGAAGGTCTTGGGCGCATGGCCAAGCCCGTTTGTGATGCGGGCGAGGATCGCCCTAAACATCAAGACAGTCACCTATGAGTTCCTCCAAGAAACGATGGCACCCAAAAGCCAACTCCTCCTCAAATCCAACCCTGTGCACAAGAAGATCCCAGTTCTCATCCACGCCGACAAACCCATCTGCGAATCCCTCATCATCGTCCAATACATCGACGAGGTCTGGACCTCCGGTCCTTCAATCCTCCCTTCTGATCCTTACGATCGCGCCACCGCCCGCTTCTGGGCTGCCTACATCGACGACAAGGTATATATATATTTCATTTCTTAGATCTGTTACAGACTTGGGTATAACTCATTTTTGATGATTTGGTGCAGTGGTTTCCGGCTTTGAGTGGGATAGCAAGAGCACAGAGTGAGGAGGCGAAAGCGGCGGCGGTTGGGCAAGTGAAGGATGGAATGGTGTTACTAGAGGAAGCTTTCCATAAGTGTAACAAAGGGAAAGGGTTCTTTGGAGGGCATATGATAGGGTACCTTGACATCGCATTTGGTTGTTTCTTGGGTTGGATCAAGGTGTCCGAGAAGCTTAACGGATTGAAACTCCTGGATGAAGCTAAGACGCCTGGTCTGGTGGGTTGGGCTGAACGGTTCTGTTTGGATCCGGCCGTGAAGGAGGTGATGCCGGAAACGGAAAAGCTGGCGGAATTCGCTAAGATGCTGCATGCTAGGTCCAAGGCTGCTCCTCCCAGTTAAAAGAGAGCCACATCTTTGAGGAGTGAGTGTCAATCTCTGGTAGTTAAGGATTCCGTTTGGTTGCAAGTGTCCATGTACGCCGATCCAGACTCTATTTAGTTTAAAAAGATCACTGTTTTAATTTTTGTTTCTTTTTCTTCATAATTTTAGAAATAAATAAATAAAATTGGAAGTTGGGCTAAAATGGCAACGACTTATTCTTCCAAATTGTAGATTCCTTATAAGTTCTTACATCATCCCCTATTTTTCTTCATTTTGCCTGATTATTCTCTTTTTTCTATGAAATAGTGTTGCACACTTGTTTAAAAATTATAGGTTTGAGTTCTACAAAGTCAAAAAAAAAAAATAATAAATAAAGATTTATAAAGTTTGTTAAGGAAAGATAATTGTATCCACCAAGTTTTCCCAAGGCCACAATGAGCTGACATATATTTGATTGGAATTGAACCCTATTGATTTTAAGTAGAACTAGACATGCTTACCTAAAGGGAAATTAGGAGATTATTAAAAAATATATATATTTTTTCTTTTGTGGATGAATGAAAAATATATTAAAGTAGGAAAAAAAACAAATACAACATACAAAGTCAAATTGGCTAGACTAGGTGAAAACCCTATCAAGCCCTGAAGAGATGAGCCTCAAACCCCTAAGGATTTTGATTTACCATATAAGTCACAAATTATTTTTCTTGATCAAATTAGCCAAAAAAAAAATAAAACTATAAATTAGCCAAAATAGTGCATCATCCGTCACACACTTTTATTTATTTTTTTGACATTTTTGCCCACACATTTATGTCTATGTATTCTCCTGTCCCCACCTTGATACAAGGCTTAAACATATGGAATCGGCCCAAAATTGTCTCCATACTTTCGTTTTCTCTGTCTTCATCTCTCTATCCTCCAAAATGGGTGACTACAACATAATTCTAAAACTCGAATTGGATCAATCAGTATTGATCAGATTGAATTGATATCAGTCTTGATCGATCCTAATCTTAAATAAGGATTATTAAATTTGTGCAATACAATCAGATCTAAGCCAATCTAAATCATTACCGAATTGATATCTTGACCGATCTGAGGCCGAACCCAAATTTAAGAACCCTGCTCTGCAGCCCTCTATCCAACAAATTGTGGTTGCTCTACAGGCCTCTATCCATCTTGTCGATATCTTAGACCATAAAATCCCACAATCGCCACCCTTGTTGATAGAAATTTATTTTTTCATGTCATATTCAATAGAGCCACCAACCAAGCATTATGGAGCTCGATGGCCCCTCATAGAGTTGTTTATCATTATTACACTAGTTTGTCTATCTTTTGCCATGCTATTTGATGAAGACTTATGGATTTATGTCTTTTGTCATCTTAGCATTAGGGGTCATTTATCAAAATGGGTCAAGAATTCAAGATAAACTTAATATATACTAGTAAATCCGAATGCACGTGAGACAAGATTGTGTCTGTCTACGTGCCTTACCAAAAAAAAAAAAAGTATGAGAGAGAAAGAGAGTGTCTGTGGGATAAATCTTTATCAGATGTGCAAACAAAGATAACATGTAAAGTAAATTTTATGATCAATAGAACTCCTTTTAATCAAATATCAAATTCTCAAATTACAATTCAAACTATTCTTTAGGACCCTGCTTGAATTCCCAATTCATGATCAAAGAATAAGTTCTCATCAACAACAACCTCTTTCCTCAAATTTTTGCGTTGAAACTCTACGGGTTTTTCATTTCATATAATCCAAACTATATAACATAAGGGATCATGAAGCAGAGTAATTGTCGGGTTTTTTTTTCTTATTTACTTCTTGTGAAATCTATCCCATCTTTTCCTCTTTTTTCGTAATAAGATAATAAGAGCTATGATCAATTAATTGAAAATTTTAGAAAAGGCAAATGCATTTTCTCAAATGAGAATCTATAATAAGCTCCAATCAACATAGAAAATCATACAAGGCTAAGATATTTAATGCATTGTTGTCTAAGCTTAGATCTCGAGCAGATATTAAGATCAACCTCTTTCCCTTCTCCAATGTCCAACCTACTCAATTTTTTTTTTTTTGGTGAAAACCTGCTCAAATTGAATACAAGTCTTTTCAGTCCTTGAAGCTTTATTTCAAATCACAATATATACTGCACTCTATAAGGTATAAATCATTTTTAGACTGGATTAACAGGCCAATAACCAACACATCATTATAATTTAATGAGTTGGGCAAAATCATGTTCTTCAACTCCAACATGCTGTAAGTTTTCTTACCTCTTCCTTGCTAAACATCATAATAACATATATATATATATATATATATACTGCTACACTAAATACTAACCAATAGAAAAACGGCTGGCCATCTTGTGATTTACACCATTCTTCATAGTGTATGTGCAAATTATGCCCATAACAGTGTCGCAGATCAATCTACACCCGAAAGAAAGTGAATCTCTTCTTAAGATGCAAAGGCAAATTCAATATAGAGGTCATCCGGTTCATTGGCCATGATTTAAAAAAATAATAAAAATTATTAAAAAACAAAAATCAAAGGTGGGTTTAAGAGCGGAAAAAATTCAGCTTCAATCAAATGTTGAAAAGCTAATTTCTGGGTATTGGCGTCTTTGGATAAACCCTTCCCAACATGCCGGTGGTTAATTACAAAAATTGATTAGCTCAATAGGGGCGGAAAAACATTTCTTTCGTTCCATGAAAAAAAAAATTTGCAAGACAATTAACCAAAGAAAATTAGTTATTTTCCATTAAAAAAAAAAGAGAGAAACAGATAAGCATACCTTTGAAGCATTTAGGCTAATATGATTCCATCGACCATCTACAGTTTCTGGTTTTAAGAAATTGAACAAACCTGAAAAAATCACCAAAATATGATTAAATAAAAAAAATATTTAGTCTAACCGCCACCGAATACAATCTAAAGGATAAACCTACCTTGCTTAGATCATTCATCTACAAATTAAAACATCAAGTAAGCAAGCATTTGTTTTTTTGTTTTTTTTTGTTTTCTTATTTAGTTGTCAATAGTTTTAACTGATCTTACTCTGTATCACCCCATTTTGACCATGAAACTGAGATATTTAAAAACCAAAAAAAGAAACCCTAGACTTCCCCACTTTCTCATCATCATCACAAGGTAGTGGTTCTCGTTTTAAATCCAACAACAGGTCTGGACCAATATCATAGTTCCAATCAATTTCATCAATGTAGATACCTGTATCAAGTAGAGAAACGTCGCAGGGGAGCAATTCATCTTTGCACAAAAGTTATTCTTTGGATTGTTGAATGCCACTTCATCAGCTGAAACATTCCACTTTTAAAAGCACATTCTCATAAAAAGGCATCAGCTTCTTGGCTTCCAAGATTTGTCTCCATAGAACTGAACCAATTACCTGATGAAGACGATGAGAAAGAGGTGCAAAACTCCTTTCATGAAAGTACAATATGCTACTAGGACCATTCGACCAAATTGGAAGTTAATGTCGACCCAAGTCAATATGAATCAACCAATACAGTTGATCTATACCGATTCTTAAATTAGCATCAACTTGAGTAGAATATTCACAAACAAACACATGGATCACATAACCATCAGCACGAGATATGAGAAGTTAGAATAAAAAGCATAATGAATGATTACTGAATCTAGTAAACAGATAAAAGAGGAGAGACTAACTTGAATCTAACCATGCTTGCTACAAAACAAAGTTGGTGATATGAAAATAAATCTAATCTATTAAATACTATTAAACGATTGCTAAAAACTTTATTAATCATCTACTAAAATTGAGATAGGTGGTAGATTATATTTGATTTCTAAGAAAAATAATTGTTCAAACTCCGACCCGGAGACTGTTTATTAGGATCCTCCCAATCTTCCATGAAAAAGAAAAATAATTGGGAAAATTCTCATGCAAAATAACCCAAGAAGAGGATCAACGCAAGTTTTCAAGAGGTGTTCTTGCAGGCCAATTTCAGTCATGGAAGAATAATAATAACAGTTCGTCAATTCTTTATAGATAATATACTCCTTCTCTTTTCTTGAAACTGATGAATCACCAAGCAACGAGCAAGTGGGAAACCAAATTCTCTCTAAGTTTTGCAAGAAGGGAGGGTGTAGGGAGAGAGTGGGAGAGAATACCGAAAGTAGAGAATATATAAAACTATACTTTCTATATATATGGGGATGTTTCCTAAAAAAAAAAAATATATATGGGATCGTGAGAGTTTAAGAGTGCGTGAGAGTTTGAAGAAAATAAAGAAACTAATATTTATTTATATACATATAAAAAAAATCTAAATTAGGAAAGCAACTAGGGGAGAGATTTAATAAACATGTTAAGAGGGAGAGTTATAGTAGGACATATTCATCCAATATAATTTTGAGATAAAACAGGAAGAGAGAGAGAAAGAGATTGTGTTACCTAATAAAGGGGAGGGAAGAAACATGAAAGGATGAGAAGTGAGTTTTTTTTTTGGTGAATAAAGTTAAGAAAATATAGATAAAAAATAGAAAGGGTACCAACAATTTGGGAGAAATAAAAAAAAAATTTTTGATAAGAAAAGAGATAAGGTGTTTAAATAAAAATGAAGGATAAAATAGTCAAGCGGAATATTAGCCACAAAGCATGAGTACATACTTTTATATAAGCGTTAGTAACTATTCACCTACATCGACGACCCGTGTAGTGCCACGTACCCACTCATGCAGAAGCTAAGGTAGGTACTTGTGGAATAGATACGTGCAAATGCACATGTGAGCATTTGTTAGGTGACAGAGAAATTAAATGTCTACAACAATCTAAATGCATTCTAAAAATTATCCTTTATAAAATTTATTGATCCAAATTTTTGTAAGGCTCAATCTATTTCAATCTAAATTGGAAAGAAAAGAAAATTAATATAAACAAGGGTTTAAGATACAAAGGAGTAGAAGAATAAAACAAAACAAAACAAAAACAAAGCAGATTATGAAACAAGGCTGATCTAGTATGAGCACAATCTTTGTAAAGTTAGATTACGACCTCGAATGCAACTTCCCCAATTGATTTATTTAACTGTGGGTTCAAATTAGAAAACTTTCAATAGAAGCAAAATCAAACATAAAAAATAGAAAATAACCACCTCCTCCTCAGCAGATTGTGTTTTACTTAAGGATGTGAATTTGAAACCGAAACCGTATCAAAATCGAACCGAGTTGTTTATATTGAAACTGCAAAGCCGTTTAGTAAATGGTTCGGTTCTAGTTTCAAGTTTAAGACCGATTAATTAAATGGATAAGGTCAGTTTTAACCGTTTAACCTGTTGGTTTCAAACCGAATTGACACTATGAAAACTTAACCAATTAAACTATCAAAACCGATCCGATGAACCCGTATAATGATTAAATATTTGATTGTTTTAACAAAACACAATGGTTTAATTTAAGGAATAATTAAGGACAACAGAGGCTGTCCAATAGTCTATTCAATAATTTACTCCTATTATGTAGTTATGTAGTTAAATCCTTACTTGTTCAATGCCTCATTTAATTTGATATAAGATTGAAACATTTATCAATAAAAGCAAATTTTAGTAAGCATGCTAATAAACTAGCAACTGGTTTATAACTGTTTAAAAACTGTATGGAATAAATCGCAATCAAAACTGTTTAAAACCATGAAGACGACATCGTTTAAAAACCATGGAACCGAAACCGTTTAGCGCAACCGTTTAGTAAATGGTGCGATTTTGGTTTCAGCCAAATAAATGTAAACCAAATCGAACCGCATCGTATACACCGAAATCGAATCAATTAATACCATTAGTTTTACTGTGACAGTAATAAGGGAGAGAGAAGTATTATGAAAAGGGAAGAAAAATAGAGATGATTATAGAAGAAGAGAGTGAGTTAAAGGAATGCAAAATCTCATATATTTAAAGAAGACAATGGTCATTAATGGTGAATCAAAGTTGTTTGGCTGGAAAGGTTACCATGAATTCTTTGATGATGGATAGATAGAGGAGCAGAAAACTTGCAAATATGAATAACCATTATTAACAGCGATCCAAAAATATTTGGAGAGAAAGAGAGAAATAAAAGTAACCAAGGATATTCGGTGGTGGCTACAACATATTAGGGTTATTTAAGATTAAAAAAGAAAGAGAATGTGAAGACATATGGTACTTTTTTGGTAGAATGAGTTTTTTTTTTTAGAACAATGTGAGTTTACCAAATAAAGAAAAACTATCACACACCTTTATTATCTACCATGGATTATTTACCAAAACTAACAAGAAAAAAATTATTTCCAAAAAAAAATTCAGATCGTGGGAAAGGGGAAAGTTAAGGAAAGAAAAGGAAAGAGAAGATTTTCTCAATTATTTTGGTAGAACAATATGAGTTTACCAAATAAATAAAAACTATCACACACTCTTATTCTCTACCATGGATTATTAACCAAATTAAAAAAAAAAAAATTATTTACCAAAACAATTCAGATCGTGGGTAAGGGGAGAGTTAAAGAAAGAAAACGAAAGAGCAGATTTTAACAATTAAATTAAAATTGAAGATAAACAATAAAAGTTATAAAAATTAAATAAAAGATAGAAATGGTACAAATAATTTGAGAGAGATTAAAAAAATGATAATAAAGATAAGAAAAGAGAGAGAATTTAAGTAAAAATGAAAGATAAAATAATCAAGAGAAAGGTTAGCCACGAAGCATGAGTACATGCACTTATATAATAGTAGTATGATATATATATATATATATATATACATATTTTCTAGTTTTTTGAGGCCCCGGTTAAAAAAATGTTGTTCTTGGCATGACAAAGAATTCTCAAGGATAGAGATTTCCTTTTTCAGGGCCTTTGGAGGAAGGTTAGGGATGGTTCTCTAATTGACATTGGCAATGATGCTTGGGCACTCAACCAATATTCTTAACGAGGGAATTTCCAGCCATAGGATGGGGAATATTTAAAAGTGTATGGTTTAATTAACCATAAATCTTTTCATTCAAATATGATGTTGTTTACTTCTAATTTATCTCCTATATGAAAGATCAAGCCATCTTCCAATGGGTTGCCCTTCTATGGGAAATCTAGAAGGTTTGCAACTCTTTTACATTTAATTATTCTAACCCTTCTTTCCTCGTCATAATACAAGTTTTCAAACCATTACCCAAACAACTTCCCTAGAATGGACATTCATGTAATTGTTGAGGACATTCTATCTCTTAGTAATGCTTTCCCATATTATATTTTTGTTTGTTCGTCGCTTTCTCTCAATGTGGAGGCTTATTTTTTATCTAGACAGTTTTCCTGAGCCATGCGGTGAATGAGTATATATTTAGTCATTTGGTCCTTTTACCAAAGTAGTCTCTCGAGTCTCAATCGATTTGTTTGGTTTGGCTTTGATTGAGGTTGATCAATTCGATGTGAAAATGGTGAAACCAAAATCAAACCAATAAAAAAATTTGGTTTTAATTTTAGTTCAGTTTGGTTTTAGTTTCTTGTATCAATTTGTAATTGATTGATTTAGGTTTTGGTCCAGTTTGAGTTCGGTTTGTTATACAAATTTATATATTTTTATGAGTTTTGAGTTGATTTTGGTCTCAATTTTGGTATGGATTTTGACTCGATTTTGATTTGACTTTGGATTCATTTGGTTTTCGGTGTAATTCAATCTAGTCTTAGGACCATAACATACCATTATTTTAGATTTATTCGATTTTTGGTGTTACTCATTCGGAATAAGGTTTTGTTGTTTCATCATTTTGTGTTTCTAATTTTTTATTTTTTATATTTTTGGGTTAAAAAATTAAAAAAACATCAAGTAGACACCAAAATTTATCAAAAAAAAAAAAAAAAAACCAAACGTTTTATTCGGTTCAAAAACCTTTTTTTGAAGTTGACTATTATTGGTTGGATTAAGGCATTAAGCGACCTCTAAAACATATAGGCAAAAGATCGCTGTCTTGATTACTATGTCAATAAATAATAAAAAAATGATAATCAAAAAAATCAATTCTTTAATTGCGTGTCCTGCCCAATAGAAGCAAACGTAAAGGCATCAATATGTTCTACTAAAAAAAAAAAAAAAAGCATCACTGTGAATAAGATTTCTGATTTCGCGATCATTTACGTGGGCCCTGTGTCAGGGCCATGCTCGCCAGGCAGTTTTCTTTTTACGTTCCACGTGATGATGATACACTTGGCAAGCGGGAATCAGAAGCGGTGGAGTATCGAAAATCGAAGCAGCTTCGCTTAGCCTTTTTTGAGTCTATTGACGGAGTCGTCGGCATTTGGTGACGTGGATCCTTATCGATATCAGCTGTTGAGCTCTGGATGGAAGAGGGTCTTCTGCTACTGCGTAGTCAGCGAATCCACTGTAGCGGAAGAGAGTTTTTCTGATTTCTTTTACTAGGAAGAAGCTCAGACTGATCAATCAAGAGTGTCCAGAGAAAGGGAGAGAAAGAAGGGGATGGAAGGAGGACGAGGAGGAGGAGGAGGAGTGAAGGTGGATAGATGGGGATACCAGGTGAGAACTTCTTCGGATGCCTGCATCTCCGCCATCAACTCTTATTACCATCAGGTATGTATCGATACAAATCTCCTTTTCTACCCTAATGTTCATTCAATTAGTCTTGAATTCGGTTTATTTGGATGGATTTGAAGCTTCTTACCTATGGAAGAGAACGAGGAGTGATTCTTGAAGCTGTGTCCCATGACCCGGACTGCGTTCTCGCCAACATTCTCGTTGCTCATTGCTTCTCCACCAGTGACCCATCTCGTCTTTCCTATCATCTCGCCGCTGCCGAGTCCCGACTGGTAACTCTCTCTCCATTTTTCCGATTTCCCATTTAATTTTCTCTTCTATTCTTTTTTTCCTAATCACTGTTTCAAATTGTGCAGGTACAGGCCACCCCGTACGAGAAAGCTGTTTTTGACGCCATTTCCTCTTTGATCGCCGAAGACAGGGATGACGATGCTGCTTTTCATTCACACTCGAGTGTGCGTTGGATCTTCAGTTCCTCCTGAATTTTGATTACCTTTTTGTTTCTCTATTTATTAAAATCAATTTGCAGGGGGAAAGTATTTCCCTTTTTTTTTTTCAAAAAATATTTAGTGCTTTATTTTTCTGATGTGGTCCTAGTTAATCCGTTTTCCCTAGTTTAACCTTATAAGATTTCCTCCGTGTTCGAATTGTGGCTCCTTTTTAAGGGCTTCCACTAATGGTCATCTATCTTTCTAGTCATGAAATCATGATCCCTTAAAAAGACATTTTTCTGCTAATTGTTGTGTTTTGCAAGGCTATCTAATTTTTCCTGTGATGGTCCATGTCTCCAGCTGCTAAAACAGTTCCCTAAGGACCTGGTATCTCTGAAGAGGGCTCAAATTCTATGCTTCTACATGGGTCGGCCTGATCTATCTTTGGTCATTGCTGAACAGGTTAATTTCCTTCTGGACCAAAAGAATATCGTAGATATAGTTCTTTTTCTTTCTTTTCTTTAAGTAAAGAGGATTATCAACGAATAATGCACTGTCCTGCCAGCAGTTTCCTGTATGTTTTGTCAAAAATAATATTATTCAAGTGAATTTTGAGCTACATCTTGTGCATCATCTCTAAGGCTTTCAAAGAGTATTTAATTACTTAATTTTTCTGGGCCGTGACATGGGTTAAAATTTCATATTTTGTAAATGAAACAGGTTCTGCCACAAAATCAACAAGAGAGCTACATATATGGCATGCTTGCCTTTCCTTTGTTAGAACTCAGCAGAATGGAAGATGCTGAGAAGGCAGCAAGGAAGGGCTTAGAAATCAACAAGCAAGATCTATGGTCACAGCATAATGTAAGTCAATTTTTTTACCAGGTCTTCCAATGAATACATTTAATTGCATTCTTAGACGTGAATTTTTATCTGCCTTTTTTGATAATGTTTAGTTATTCTTCCAGTCCAGACTCTGCATGCCTATGTTGTATTATTATCAATTTGACTGTTGAACTTTTATATTTTAGTCTATCAAGTTTCCTGCGAGATTGAATATGGTTACTAGTTTAGCATTGAACCACAAGTAATCCTCATGTTTACTTTCTTTCAATTCTTGGATTTATTCATTTGTATGAGAAATTGAGAAACAGGTTTATTTTACCCTTTCACACTATACTGGGTAATCTTCAGTTATTGAATTGTTTCGTTGCAATCTTACTGTTCCTATTTGGGGACTCCCGGAAATTTATCAATGAAGTGCTGACAAACACAAGGATCCATAACGTTTGACATTTGGCTATGGTTGCTGGTCTTGAATCTTTGAATGTGCAAGGCTTGTAGTGAACCAAGCAATTACACGTTCCCTGGCTACCATGTTTCCTAATCTTTAGGATATTTCTTAAGCAATATCATGGTTTATCTGAGATCTTTTGAATTGTTACGTTATTTATTGGAAATATGAATCTTAAAATTTTACTTCTTTTAGAAATGGCCCAAGTACAACTTATGCATGTAATTCAACAGGTGGTAAGAGTGCACTTCATCGGCAGTTTACAAGTGGAAAGTGTTTGGTCCAGTTCCAGGAAGTTAGGAAGACCCATAACGGGATATTTTCACTAATTTTGAACATTTTAACACCATAGTTAAGACTTGAAAGCATTCTTGTAACTACATTTTTATGCTAACATATGAGTTGGACATAGAAGTCTACCCCAAGATTGGGAAGGAAAAAGGTTACTCTGGAATTTCTCATGTACCAATATAAGCTAATGGAATGTTGCCGAGGGATATGAAGAACTGGTCTTTTATCTAAGTTGGTACTTTAAAATATATATATATATATATATATGGCACATACAAGAGGTATTAATTATTGAATGTGTGCAATTTATTATATGTCACCATCTATCTCAGACAATTATATTATTTGACTGTAGTGGCAATGAAATCCCTTGTTTTATATCCAGGGAACCATTTATTGAAAGAGCACTTGGTGTGCACAACCAGCGTGCACAAATAGCACTGTTGACTTTAGCATGACTTGCTGTTTCTTGTTATTTTGTGATGCTTTATCCTTCGCTTCCATTCTTGTACTGAAGAAATTGTAGTCTAGATAGTATGTAATAATTATGAAGAAATTCTAATCTAAAGAATATGTAATAATTTTATACCAATTAGTTAATGGATGGTACCCATTTACTTACCTAGGTGATTTTGCCTCAATGCATCACCTTGGAAGTTGAAATTAATTCTTAATATTGTCTAGTCTGGGTATCCTGATGTACAAAGTTTTATTTTACTTGATCTAACATGTAAATTCCTAGTATACCTGGAAACAATCATCTCTCTTTTGTCTGCAAATATTGAGTGGGGATTTGATTTTATTAAAAAAAAAAAAAAAAAAAAAAAAAAAAAAAACACTAGGGCAGGTTTTGATACAGTGGTGGCTGAATCATTGACTCCCCTACACCTACTGGTTGGGTTAAGAAACTTTTTGCTTATTCGTATGCAGGAAAGCTTCATATTTATTTTACTTATGGATTCTGGTAATGTTGTGGATTCTTGTGCAGTTTTGTCATGTCTTACAGTATGAATGTCGTTTCAAGGAAGCAGTAGAGTTCATGGAAGAATATTCCTCTTCATGGACATCTTGTTCATCATTCATGTATAGTATACTTATTTCTATGACATAAGAGCTTGTTATGACTTCAGTCATTTAGCAAATTATTTAGTTTTTGAGACAGCTAAACAATTTTTATTTTCAGGTACACACACAATTGGTGGCATGTGGCTATTTGTTACATGGAAGGCTATTCTCCAATTACCAAAATCTTAAGGATTTATGATGAAAATATCTGGAAAGAGTTGCAAAGAAGTGATGCTGTTTGCCAAGAGGTACCTTACTAATTATCATCTTCACCACTACCAGATTGCGCTCTCATTACACATTGCTTCGATGCATGCAGGTGTATCTGAATGCTCTGGGTTTGCTGTTGCGGATATATTTACGGGGTCAAATGGGTTTCTTCGGAGATCGCCTAGAGATCTTGACAGGCCGTCTAATGGATCAAGTGAGTAAGAGTACCATTTATCAATTTCAGATAGTCTTATGTGTAGAAGTTGGTGATGCTACATGCAAGAGCAATATGATCGTCATTGTTAGGCACAACTATAAATCTTTTCGTGATTGGCAATTGGAGAATTTTAGAAGGGAGCGGGAGACGGGAAAATTGTTGTTAGTGCACAGACTCTGTAAGGGGTGACTTCTTTAGAGAGACTTTGGCTTTTCTAAATGAGTATTTGGTACAGGAATAGTTCATCTAGACCTTGATTTTGTAGCCACGGTGACTTGAACATTTCAATTTTCAGTCCAATACTGTAGTTTGGAAATTTCTTCTGTCAGTGTTTGCTTCTTTCAGCTTGTTAAAGTGAGTGATATATAATTTAATTTATCAAAGAGTAACTCCATAAGATAGGTGTTGCGACTCATGAAAGATTTACAATTGGAGCTACAGGGGAAACAATTCACCATATCCGGAGATTGTGATTATTAAAAAGTAAGGGGGTGGGAACCAGTGCTTGTCACTTTACAAATTGGAAACTCCTATCCTCTACTATGCCACAACCTGAACTGTTAGATTTGCAATTGTAAGTAAACCAATTATCTTATAAAAAGATATATTTTAGTCTCATCAATGATCCTAGTAGGACACCCACCATTTACCATGCCAATATGAGAACCTTTTCTGGATTTCCACCTTGCCTTGGATACATGTTGTGGGTGACTGTCGGCTTTATCCATTGGCCTAATTAACCACAATGGCCATTCCTAAGTCACTAATATAAGCATTAGCCTGCATATCTGTTCTTATACATATTTGCCTTTACAATTTAATGCTGTCGTTTTAATAATTTTGTGAGTATAATTCTATAGTTTCTTTGGTTATCATCTTTACTATATCATTTTATAAGGATCAGTTGCTACTTTAAGTTGGAGGGTGGACCTTGGTGCAACGGTAAGGTTGCTTCACTGTGACAAAGTGGTCACGGGTTCGAGTCAGGAAACAGCCTCTCCACAAAGTGGGGACAATGCTGTGTACATTATGACCTTCCCCAGACCCCGTAATGGCGGGAACCTCGTGCACTGGGTACACCATTTTTTAGTTGCTACTTTAAGTTGGTTATTATTTTTACAATATCATTTTTAACGATTTGTTGATACTTTAAGATACTGTCAATTAACTTTTCTACCTTTCCTGGATGGCACGTTATCATTTGACAGTCCAATTGGAATGTGGAATGGCTCCTTGATATGTTGATACTGTGGGCCTTTGGTAGTGTGAAGGAAAGCAACAAAGCAGAGGATTTGCTAAATGGCATGAAATCCAGGTAAATAGGAAAAAATATTTATTTTTTCGTCAAGTAACTAACATTCCATTGCCAGTGTTCTTTTTTTTTTTGGGTGGGGTGGGGGCATGGCAATGGTGAGGTTTAGGGTTTTATAAGAATGCAAGGAAACCCGAGCCAACCGGCCTTGCCTCAACTGCGGACCACCAGCATGTTTCATGGGAGTGGGTTGGAGTTGAATTGAGCAATGTCTTAAATGGGGTGGGACCAGGTTGGCTGAACTGCGCATTTGTCCCACCCAAGGATTAAAGTATCGATATCGGTCGCCGTATCGGTCGATCAAAATTAAGATACGTATCGGAGGGTATCGTATCGTATCGGAGATACGCATATAAATAGATATGAAACACCTTTTTAAACACTTTTGCATAAAAATTTTGTTAAAAAAAGCTATTGATAACATGTATTATGTATAAACACTAAATTGAGGGTATCGTACTAAGAATTCAATGTTTGTAGTTGTCCATGAATGTAAAATCCTTGTTCCCAACCTTGATTTTCACTTTAATTAGAGAGAAATATGGTTGGCAGCAACTTTGGAACAAAAACCCCTCAAAAAATCGTATTTTCTGAAAAATACCCATCTTGGCCATTATATGACCGTAGCGCATTGTATCGGTACATACCGATACTCACCAATACGTACCGATCGATACTCACCGATACGTACTGATTGATACATACCAATACTCACTGATACGTATCAATACATACCAAAACGTATATTTCGCCTTGATTTTATATTTTCCATAGAGTATCAGTACGTATTGATAGTGTATCGGTGCATATTGGTATGTATCGTAGTATATATATCGATATGAAAGTATTTTAAAAATTTCATGTATATGTATCGTATCGGTGTGTATCGTATCGGTAGGCTAAATTTAAGATACGTATCGAAGGGTATCGTATCGGTATCGGAGATACTTTAAACCATGACGTCTCCCACCCTCTTGCCATCCCTTTTTTTTTTTTTTTC
>NC_056560.1:36886889-36889760 GCF_013358625.1 Macadamia integrifolia | reverse complement strand
AAAAAAAAAAAAAAAAAAAAACAAAGGATTTGTTCGATGAGCAAGAAGAAGCAGCTGTTGATGCAGAGAGTAATTAAGGTTTGTTTTCATTGCTCTAATTCTTATTATCATTTCTCATTAGCCTATCTTATGGAAACATTCTTGTACTTAATATTCCACCTTATGAGCCTAAAAGAAGAATTTCTAAAGCATAAAACTTGACTTGCTTGAAATCCTGTTGAGCTGAGTGGATTAGCGAGTTGTCTGAGTTGACCTCTTAGTAAGTTTACAAGTGATAAAATATCAGTAGTATGGAAACTACAGGAGAATGCTTAAATAAATAGAAAAGTTATGAAAAAGGGCACTGATTAACTTAACCAATTTAACAAGTAGAAACTTAGTCATGCGAAGCAAGTCAAGGGGTGATCTGATTAATTCGGCTTACTGAGTTTTTTAAAATAGTGATATGTGTGTTTCTGTGGGTTGTCACATAACAGGGAGATCCTTCCAATTGTTCAACTTTTATATTTTTATGATATGTCCTCTGCTCTGTTAGATTATTTTTGTGCTTTAAGTTGCTTTACTGTGGATCTAAACTAAAGTTTTATAGTCTGTTATTGAACAATAAATGCTTTATTGTGACTCTGGTGATTGATCCTGTTTTGCAATTTCAAATTCAGTAGTCTATGGTTTTTTTTTTTAATTTTTTATATTTTATATTTATTTATTTTTTTAATAAATCATTGTGTATGATTGCGTGCATAATCATGTTACCATTAAAATTTTCATCCTTTTTTTTTTTTTTTTCGTGTTTATGTTGCTTAGTAATGTTCTCTTTCAGTATAGTGTTTACTAATAGATTTCTCAATATACGTATCGATGCAATTTCATACAATAAAGTTCATACCACAATTCTTGTAGCACTTCATGTTATAGATATCTAAGATAGGCAATAGCTGCTTTTATTAAATATTTGGTTTTCATTTAATGAAGCAAAATTCCATTTTAGGTGGAGTTTTGTTTAAACTTTTGAAGCCTAAATCCTATTTCTTTTAATATTCAGCTTGCTGAGGCCTTGTATGCATATGGGAGGGACGATTATGAACAGGCATTTCAATTGCTTTCCCCAGATTTTGATGCTAATGAATTTAAGGTATCAGCATTTTGTAACACTTTTCTCTTTCCTTTTTTGAGGTGACTATAATCAAAGCATATTTTAGGTATTTTTCCTCAATTCTTTTCTGGGATAAGCCTTGTGGAGTTGAGTTGTATCTTTTTCCTATGCCAGATAGTTGGGGCGTCCGATGAACAACTTGAGGTTTTCAATGAAGTTTGGTACAGCGTTCTGTTGAATTCTGGCCGTGTTGATAAAGGTATTCCCATCATTTCTTGTATTCCTGAGACTTTTTCCAAAATTTTCATATTATTTCTTTTATTCCTGAAACTTTTTCCAAAATTTCCATGTTGATATGATATTTAAACTGCAGCAATTGAAGAAATTGAGAAGGTGGTAAAGAAGAGGGAAGGGATCCCTTTCTTATGGCGCTTGCTGGTACATCTCTGATATATGATTCATGCTAATCATGTCTTTCCATTTTATTTGTGGGATTTTGCTGAGACAAACCTTTAATCTGTGACTGAAATTTAGGAAAACTAATTAGTGTGGATTAGAACCCTAGTATACTTTTATCCAAACTTGCATATATTTGCAAACATATGTACATATACATTACTTGGTATTTTCCATTTCATGCATGATATTAATTTGTGTGATTGGTTCAGGAGAGAAGTTATACCATGGCAAATAGGGAGGAGGATGCTGCTGTTGCATCAGAGAAAGCCAAGGCATTAGAAGCAGCATATTTTGAACATCTGGAATGAAATTATCCAAATTATTCCGAGTCATCGGAGGCTTGGTGGAACAGACGTTTGTTCATGCATATCTCCAGTAATTCATGTAAAAATAGATCTTGTTATAATAACAATCTTATATAGCCTTGACCGTTCCCCTGTGTTTTATTTCATGAGAAATGGACTAATATGAAGACTGGTCCCTAAATAAAGAATGGGGCTATGCTTCTAATTATACTAAAGATCTAAAGAATTTTTTCTAGCATGAATTGTGCTTCTAGCCATTTCATTCTGGATCAAAATTTCCAGTCTCTAGTTGGAGACTATTGAATGGAATAATATTTATTTTTGTTACTTTTTTTTGCCATGCTATACAAATTTCGGTTGGTTTTGGGGCTGCCGTTTTGCTGGAGATTTTAGGTGTCTAGGATTCAATGAAAGCATTGGTGATGGTAATAGCATGAAAATGTTGGAGAGAGATGTCTGGTCAATCCTCTGCTTAGCACTTCTACTGTTATAGGTGTTTATTGTGCTTCTATTCAAGTTATTGTTTAAGTCGGCAGGGCTGATAAAATATTCTTCAAATGTAAGGATATCAGAATTATTTCCCCCAAAAATTGAATTCAGAAATTCCCTGTTTGTTTTGTTGTAGAATTTTCATTGCAATTGTTGTTTTTAATTTTTATATGAAATTTTTTCTAGCATGTAGTTTAAAAATTATTATTATTATTATTTATTTTTTATACATTTTTATATTTTATATTTTTTTATATATTATATGGGCGAGTGGTAGCAGGACGTGCGTGTTGCAATCTTATTTTCACTTTCTTTTAATATTAACCGTCCATTTAAGTTTAGATTAATCTAAACCATCTATTAGTTTTTTATATTATAACTGATTCCTAGTTTTTAGGGTGGAGAGATGACGGATGTGGTTACTTAACTTGTCTAATATTTTTTTATATGAATAAATAAATAAATAATAAAAATCCAATATATCAACTCTCTCTCTCTCTCTCTCTCTCTCTCTCTCTCTCTCTC
>NC_056560.1:36844215-36886742 GCF_013358625.1 Macadamia integrifolia | reverse complement strand
AAAAACCATGTTTACATATTAATCATCAGAGAAGGGATTTGGACAGTAAAGTTTGCATATATGGCAAAAGACAAATTTGAATTTATAAAGTAAACAAAGCTGGTGAATATCTAGGATTTTATTATTACTTATTGGGTAGATATTATTAACCTATGAGAATTTACCATGGATGCAAATCTTCACTAAAATTGGTAAATAAAACTTCAATTAGACTGGAGAGCGGTGAAAAAGGAAGAAGAAAGAAGGAACAACCTTGAAGAAGAAGCAAGGAGAGAGAGAAAGAGAGGATCGAGATTTCTAAGCGGAATGAAAGGAGGAGTCCGCTTATATTGGGATTATTATTATTTATTTATTTAAATATTAATAATATTAAACAGAGTTGTAATTAGGATTAACATATTTAACACGTGTCAATCATATCACTTACGTGAACATTCACCGAGCTCCGAACGTTCTGCATTCTTATTTTTCTACACGTACAACGACCATTTTGCCATAAATAAATACTTAAACGTAACTACCATATGCCTAAATATGCCTAAATAATAGGTTCTCTGCAAGAGCAGAGTTCTCTCTCTCTCTCTCTCTCTCTCTCTCTCTCTCTCTCTAAGGGTTCTCATTAAAGGGACAGTTGAGAAAAAAAATGGGAGTATCGAAGATATTCATCCACCTATTTAGGTAGGCTTCCCAATGTCGGCACTCAACAGTATTTGAAGGGAAAATTTTCAAGGGATGTAGAAACATGCGGAATCGATTTGAGATGGTGGTTGATGAAATCAATGGCGAGGCAGAGGATGGTGACTTCAGGCAGAATGTCGGTATCTTAGATGTTTCCAATTTGCAGATGTCGGAGATAGGTTTAATGGAGCCGTCCACCGGTGCTAGGTTGCTGGATATGAAAAGGAAAACGTAAAAGAAGATGTTGTAATTGAAACCAAAAAGAATGAGGACGTGAAATGGGCTAGAGGGCCCATTCCAGAATGGGACGCATTATCTGAGGTGTTCTAAGATATAAGAACGAGAACGTATGCCAAACGATATGTTTGTCGTTCAAGAACGTGTTCTTGACATGGAATGCATTCTCAAACACATCCTAAATTATTAAAGAGAGAACTTAAGTGGGACCCACCACTTCTTCTTCTTCAAAACGAGAAGGCTCAGAGAGAAAAGGTAAGGAGTCTCCAACAACGACAATGTCTTCAGTTATGTCGGCAATGAAGATCTTGCAGCCACTCCATCTTCCCACCACCTCCACCAGATCCCTAGAAAACTCCCTCTTGGATCCCTTTAAATACAATTCCTCCTTACTCAGCTCATCTGCAAACTCCGCTTCAATTCTCTCAAGTCCTCTTCCTCCCTAATCTGGGTCTTGGCATCTTTTAGAAACCCTTCCCAACCTGTCATGATTTTTTCAATAGCAAAATAAAAAGTTAATTTTATTCTATTGAGATAGTCCCACATTGGCTGTGGATGATTCAACTATCTTGTATAAAAGCCACAAGAAGCCACCCCACTTAAAAACCAATTGGTTTTAAGGTGGAAGCTTTAACACATTCCAATGACAAAAACAAAGTTAAAAGACAAAAGAAAGGCAAACAAACATACCTTTGAACCATTCAAGCTAACTCGATTCCATCGCGAACTGTGGGAAAACAGACCTGAACATATATATAGTGTTGGAATGAGCATCAATTGGCTTTGAGAAGGTAAATAATTGGTAGTCCAAAAGATGGTTTCTTTTGCATGCTGCCACTCTTCCTTTGTAAACCCACCAAACATGACAATGCTCCATAAAAGCATTGTCTATTTTTGGGGAGGGAGCTTCTTCGTCAGATATTCGTTGTCTTCGCCTTAAGTGGAGATGGAAGGGTTTACAATGAAGAGATAGAAACCCTAACTGATTTAATCTAAGATTCGAAGGGTTTTTGCAATGAAGGGTAGAATGGTAAGCTTACCCTCTTCAATGGTAGTTTAGCCATTTAGTAAAACCTAAGTGGATGACATTATCACTTAATGGGAATCAACTAACATAGTGGACTAATCTCTAATAAATTTAGTAAAGTAGGGGTGATTCATGTAAGTTTTTGGAAAAATAACAATTACGTCATGTGGGATTATGTTTAAGGGTGGTACATGTAATTTTTCCTAAAAAAATAATAGTCTTAAAGAATACAATTAACATATTAATACCCAAAAAAAAAAATTTTAAAATATCATATCAAAATAAATATTATGTAAATAATATGTACATATGATATTATATAAGTAATATTTATAACCTTATATATGATTACATATACATATGTTCTGTTTTTTTTTTTGGTAGAAAATATACATATGTTCTGTTAGTAGGGTCGGATTGGATAGAGGTTTGCTCCGTTTTTCAACCTTTCTCGTATTAGATCATAAGGGTCATAATAAAATCAGGTTTGCATCAAAACCAGATCAATATCCAATCTATTGTTTTTTTTTCCTGCAACTAACGTTTGAGCATTATTTCAGTTATTAGCAGTTGGTTCTTGATAGAGAAGAGGGATGAGATCCTTCGGACCCTCCCAAAACAGTTTGAGAAAGCCTGGTACGATTGGGAGCTCCAAATGATGGTTCTACTCAGTCTCTTCTTTCAAATCATCCTCATCTTCTTGGGTGACCACCGAAAGCGCATTGCTGGAAATAAATTAATAGGTTTTCCCTATGGTAATTTCCCCATTTAGGAGATTGTAGATCTCCTCTCCCTATGGTAATTTCCCCATTTAGAGAAATTATTCCATCGATGGAAGATATAGAAAATATAAAAAGCTCCCATATGGATAGTTTGAAAGAAGGTAACTTGGAAATTCTCATTCCTGCTCCACATACCAATGAGAGATCTATCCAGGACCCGCCCATGGTGGATAACCCCCTGGGTAGTGGATATGGGTCCAATTCAGACCAGGGGGAATCGAAATTTTACTCATTCGAGAAGGAGTCGCTGGGCTCTGCGCACGACAGTGACGACGTGAAGGGGGGAGAGACTGGTTCGGTTGTTGGAGTCAATGAAGCTAAAGGTGTCATTGTTCCTAGAACCCTTCGCCTTCGAAAAAACAAAGTGGTCTATACTGGTGGTCGCGGAGGTCGCCATCAGGGAAGAGGAGGGAGAAGTGGTCGCGTGCAGGATTGGGGCGATCCAGAACACGTGATCTCTAAACTGCCTCCATCTGCCCTTGAAGTAGTCAGAATAATTGTTCATCACCAGGAAGTAGAAGAACTTGTTCATGCTATTACAAGAGCAGATGGCGAGGCTAGAAGAAAAGGTAAATCTATTGCTGCGACGGGGCAGGCCTTGAGGTCTAACTGTCAAGCTATCCCCATAAATTGATTTATGAAGATCCTCTTTTGAAACATAAGAGGAATGAAGAAGGTGGTAGGAAAGCGCTCCTTAAGAGAGTTAATAAAGAAGAAGAACCCTGATCTCTTATGCATTGCTGAACCAATGGTCCCAGTAAGTGATTTTTCAAATTTATATTTTAATAAATTGGGATTTTTCTCCAAATTTATTTTCAATAATAGAACTGGTAGAATTTCGAATTTATGGATAATGTCGAAAAGAAATATGAACTGCCTTGTGGTGATTTCTGAATCAGCTCAGCATATTTTGGTATCTTTGACTTGGGACCTCACCCAAATTCAAGTCTCCTTTGTCCATGCTAGTAGTTTTAGAGCAGAGAGGAGAGCTCTATGGTTGGACTTGGTAGCGGATACCCCTCACACCCCCAACCCTTGGGCCATGATCGGTGACTTTAATGCTACCCTTCAGTCGCATGAAAAGAAGGGGCCATGTAATTTTGGTTTGGGCTCTGCTGCGAAATTCAATGCTATGGTGGACTCTTGTTCCATGTCTCAGTTGCCTTCGAGTGGAAGAAAATTTACCTGGAGTAATAATCGAAAAGTTAGCAATGTTTCGGCTGTGCTTGATAGAAGTTTCTACAATGAGCAGTGGTTATTTGTTTTCTAAGACTCTTCGCAACTGGTGATGCCGAGAATAGCTTCTGATCATGGCCTGATTTTGATGGTCTTTGATGCTAACCAGCATCCCTCAAATTGCCCATTTCGATTCCACCAATTTTGGATGGAACATACAGACTTCGACAGAGTTGTGGCATCGTCCTGGTCTAAATGGGTCTCTGGATCCCCCACTCTTATTCTCACTTCCAAATTGAAGCGGCTGAAAAGGGTCTTAAAATCTTGGGCGAGATCTGCCTTTCCTCACCTTGATGAAGAGCTAGAGCGTGTGAAGAAGACTCTGAACCAGATTCATGACCATATTGCAAGCGAAGGGATGAACGATCAACTATTTGCACTGGAAGCTGATGCGAAGACAGGATTGGTGAAAGCTTTGGAAAATTATGAAAAAATATGGGCTGAAAAGGCGAGAATTAGGTGGTTAAAAGCTAGTGATAGAAATTGCAAATTTTTTCACCTTTCAGTCAAAATGAGAAGAAAAAAAATACAATCAGAGCGCTCAGGAAGCCGGATGGGACCATTGTGGAAGGGCATAATTAGCTAGGGGAATATATTGTGGACTTTTATGAGAGGTTCCTTAGAGCCGCCCTAACAGAGAATCATGATGATTTATTAGACAATATTTCAAAAGTTCTAAACCAAATGGACTGCTATAAGATGGACTCTCTTCCTGGGAATGAGGAAATATGGAGGGCAGTCTGGGAGCTTGACTCGGATAGCTCGCCGGGCCCTGATGGGTTCTCTGGTGCATTCTTTTGCAAATGCTGGCATACGGTGGAAGTGGAGGTATGCAACGCAGTGAGACAATTTTTTAGCACAGGGTCTATGCTAAATGAGGTGAATAATAATTTCCTCGTATTGATTCCAAAGGTGGACAGTGCAAATACGCTTGATAGATTTTGCCCTCTCTGTATGGGAAATTTTTTCTGTAAAATCATATCCAAAGTTATGGTGATGTGCCTTGAGACTCTCCTCCCTCGGTTGATCTCAGAAGAGCAGGGTGCCTTTCAGAAGGGGAAGATGATCCATGACAACATCTCTGCGGCTTCTGAGCTTGCAAATTCAATGTTCTCTGTGACCAGAGGTGGGGGCCTTGGACTTAAAATTGGCATAAGGAAGACTTATGATACTATTTCCTGGTCATTTATTTTTCAGGTTTTGTGTAAATTTGGCTTCTCTAACAAATGGATCAATTGGCTGCGCCAACTCCTACTATAGACCAAAATTTCTATTCTTGTGAATGGAGGACCTCAGGGTTTCTTTGGGGTGGAGCATGGACTGAGACAAGGTGATCCTATATCTCCCATGCTATTTATTATAGCAGAAGAAGTTCTATCCAAAGGGTTATCGAACCTGGTTCAGAGTAAGAGTCTTAAGTCGATCAGTGGCCCAAGAGGCGTTGCTACTCCTGGACACATTTTATTTGTAGACGATATTTTCATCTTCACCAATGCCTCCTTGAGATATGTTAGAGCTTTGAAAGCCTTCTTGATGAAGTATCAGGAATTCTCAGGCCAATGCATCAGTTTTGGGAAAAGTAAACTTTTCCTGGGAAAGATAGCTCTAGCTCGCAAGCAGACTATTGCTGATACCCTTGGAATTCAGATATGCACCTTCCCACCTCGCTACTTAGGAGTTGAAATATTTAAGGGTAGAGCGAAAAAAGAGGCTCTGCTACTGGTGATGGACAAGGTGAAGGGGCGTCTAGCGGGTCGGAAAGGAAATCTCTTGTCATTGGCAAGCAAAACGGAGCTGATTAGATCAGTCATTGTAGGTATCCGTAACCATAGTTTTGCTATTTATTGGTGGCCATCTTCCCTTTAAGCAATAATGGAACGATGGATAAGAAACTTCATTTGGACGAGGGAGATTGAAACTTCCAGAAAAATTACTGTAAAATGGGACTCCCTTTGTAAGCCTAAAGAGGAAGGCGACTTAGGTATCAGGAGACTCAGAGATACCAATAAAGCAATGTTGTTCAAGCTCGCTTGGAGGATCAAGCATGAGAGGACAGCCGCCAGTTCCTTCCTTAAGGCTCGCTTTGTCAAAAAAGATGGCAGCTTCAGAAAAGGAGTTTCTTCTTCTATTTCCTTGGGGGTGAAAAAATTTTGGCGATTTGTGGAAGAAAATGAAAGATAGATTATCGGTAATGGTAATCTTACCAATTTTTTGAAAGACAAATGGTGGGGGCCTAAGTCCGTGCTGGAGGAGCTACAGAGATTGGACCTCCCTACTCTTAGTTTTACAGCTAAGGTGGGAGAATTTATTCTTAGTGGAGAATGGGCGCTCCTTGAGGTGAGATCTGGGGAGCTGAAAAGAATTTTTGATAAAATTAAGTAGATTAAAATTCCTTCAGGTGAATTAGAAGACACATGTTGCTGGTCTTTGTCGACTCTAGGATCTTTCTCTACCACCTCGGCTTGGGAGGGCATCAGAAGGATGGCTAATAAGACTCCATAGAGCTCTCTGGTTTGGTGGAAAGGACTACCACCTAGGTTCTCCACTCTAGGTTGGCACCTCGCTCATGGTAAACTACCAACAGATGAGCAGATTAGGCATAGGGGGATTTACCTCACTTCCAAGTGTGCTCTCTGCAACCAGGACGAAGATAGCATTGATCACATATTCCTCATGTGCTCCTTTGTGACCTCTGTCTGGAAATCATTTGCTAATTGTTTTGAGGTGAGGTGGCAAATGCACTAGTTGATTGATAGTCTAGTTAGATGGTGGAAAACCAAGGCCAGAGTAGTAAATCTCAAAACACCTTGGATGATGGGTTTCTCTATTAGAGCAGCCAATATTTGGTGGGAAAGGAATGGAAGGTGTCATGATAATTCTTCCAGGAATGAAAAACAGATATTTGCCTTCAGCCATCAAGAGCTTGGCCTTTGCATAGGTAAGGTGAAGGGGGAGGTGAAGTCTACGATTGATGTTATGTGTTGTAGGAGATTGGATTTATTAGCAGTTCCTTCCAGGTATCTTCCTCCTCTGGAAGTTCACTGGTGTAAGTCCCATCCAAACTAGCTAAAGGTTAATGTTGATGGTAGCGCTCTGGGAAATCCAAGAAGAGCAGGGGTCGAAGGGGTTGTTCATGATCATGATGGCCAAGTTTGTGATTCTTTTAGTATTTTTCTGGGCATAAAACAGATTTATGAAGCAAAGTCTGGTGCTGTTATGGAAGGAATTTCGATGGCTAAGGTGTTGGATGCAAGGGGTCTTTGGATAGAGTCTGACTCGGCTACGGTAGTTACTGCGATTCAGAGAAACCATATCCCGTGGTTCATTCTTCAAAAATGGTTGACAATTCTTCCTTTCTTGGAATTGATCCCATGGAAGATCTCTCATTGCTTTCACGAAGCAAACCCGATAGCGGACTTCTTGGCCAAAAAGGCTTCCAAATCTAGAAACTCAGAGTTCTCGGTGTCATTTCCCAGCCATGTAGTAGAGTATTTAGAGAAAGATATTCAGGGCAGACATCGTTTTAGATTCCTCTAGGGCTTTTGTTAGCTCTCTCTGCTGATGGCCATGCCGAAGGTGGAGATTGCTAGTGGCTCTAGGGGTTTCTGCTTTGCTCTTTTCTTTGGCTTTTGATGTATCCTTTCTTTTTCCTTATTAATAAAGATCATTTTTTAGCAAAAAGAAACTCTTTAAGGTTCAAGGGAATTGCACTTAGGCAAAATTTCATTTATCAATATTCTATCTCCGTTCTGCAATAGATTTGATAGCCTCATATGGGCAAGCAAAAGAAATCCAAATAAAAGCTACTACAAAATCCCAACCCTTCATTGCAATTGATTTTCTACCGTTGAGATTACACATAAAAGCTTAAGTCAAATCTAGAAACTAGAAACTAATAAAAGCAAAATATTTCCAATATTTGTTGTTGTCCCAATGTGCCTTGATGCAAGCTCCAATGAATTAGTATGTTCTAAGGGTCCTTGATGTAAGCTCCAATGCATGGGAAATGACAGAGTCAAAGATGGGAGACTTGGGCTGGTTCATGGTCTTGGGCTAGACTTGAACCAATTGAGCTTGAACCAAAATCGTTCCATGCTTGAATGCGGGCCTCCATCAAAATCTACATATTAAAATGCAAAAAAGTTTCATCTAATAGGTCCATCAACTTAATTGTGTTATTTGAAAATTGATGTGATAACATTTTCTTGCTATAAGTCAGCAAAGAATATATACCATATAATGAATTCATTCCCAAATTCAACAATATACCCATCCATGTAATATTATATCCTCTCATATTTAGCTGTAATATTTTTGCAGCTAAAAACTTCCTCTACTTAAAATCCAACTCAAAATCTTATTACAATCAAGATCAATACAACTTCCATTATGACCACCATTGTCCTCTAGCAGGACAGAATTCTGAAACATCAAAATTTTAAGGTGCTCTAGCGTCAAGATGTCCGAAAATAGAATAATTCCACCATCTAAGAAGTCTTCTAAGAACAGTCAACTTAACCATAAGGTTACAATCACCTATGAAATTCCACTTCTAACCAAAAAATTGTTTAAAATCAGGTTTAAAATCAGGCTGACTCATCCAAGTAGCCTGGAAATGAAATAATTTCTTAAAAGATACCCTTCTTGCCGAGGTATGTAAGATAATAATAGGGTTATGGTCTGAGCCACGAGGAGAAAATTTTTTTTTTTCTAAAATAGCAGAGGGCCATAATTGTAACAAAGATTGTTAAACAAAACATTTATCGAAACATTCTTAATCTCTTTTTTTTTGGGTTTAAGAAGACATTCTTTTATCAAATTAAGAGGTTTTTGCTTGTTGGACCAAGTAAAGGAAACTCACATTTCATCTAAACAAAAGCAGGAAATTTTTGTATCCTTTGGGTGACTCTTGTCATATGCCGCAAGTAAGTGTAAAGGGACAAACCACGCCAAACAACTTAGTCGAGGTGGAGAACTTCTGACTCATACATGGCTTCTACTGGCACATCTTGGTATGACAGAACAGTTCCAAATTTCTCAAGGTCAAGTGATGGCCCAGTTGATGTTTGGATAAAAAGGCTAGACTAATTGATGGTTAAGCTTATTTTCAATTCTGTCTTGAATTCTCCTAAGGTGTTCTTGTATATGAATATCCTTGGAATTTCCCAATTTGATTTCTATCTATTATGAATATTATAAATTTAAATCGCAAAAAATTGGTCTAGCAGGTCCAGGAAGTTTCAAATATTTTATTTTTAAATTATTCAATGGGTCATCAAAGAACAAATTCTGATGTGTCTTTACTGCCACCATTGCTTATAATAAATATTTGAGATTTTTTTTGAATCCATTGATGTCCACATCCTATATGATCTTTGTTTTAGGATTTTGCCCAAACTGTAAAAGGCTAATAATCTTAGGAATGAAAAAAACCATAGAAGGTCTCAAGTTGAATCAAGATCAGACTAGTAATTGTCAAACCCATAAACCTCTGTAGTCAACCCTCTGGCCATTAGTTCATTAGTTTCAGTAGTTCATTCATCTTACCAAAAAAAACTAGTTCCTTCATCCATCTAAATTAGATTCCTAGATTAAGAGTCACAGAAATCCTTCAACTCTTTCATGAATGCAAATTGAAGAGCTCTAGGACTTTCCTTCATTACTTGAGAATCCTTATCAATAGATTTGAACACAATCAGAAGGCACATCCATATAGGGATATTAGATTAAGGTCCCTATGTCTAAGTTGCTGGTAGCTATATTCAGCTAGTAGTTGTATCTCATATTTTGTGCTATTTTTCTCTTTGATTCTTATTACAAATGATCTCTTAGCATAAAAAAGTCTGCATACATCTCTACTCCTCCCCAAACCCTGAAGCGGCATGAGCCTCGTGAACTGAGTATGCCATTTAATAAGGTCTGGAAAATTTTCCTTTATTAGCTCTAAATTAAAGTATTAGAGATATAAAGATGAAAGCTTTAACATATAATACAAAATAGGCAAAGATGCAGACGTGTCTTAGTGATGATGCAGATAAAAAACCATTTAAGAGAATAAAGGGCATCCAAAGTTTCAACTTTGATAGTGAATATAACTCTTGCTTCATTCAAGGGTAAAACTGGTTCACCATTTAAGAGAATAAAGGGCATCCAAAATTTCAACTTTGTTCATTATAAACAAGACATTGCCTATCACCTCCCTCTTTATCTTTTTTGGGTTATAATTATGTCCAACAATGCATGGATCTAGAATAAAGTGGTTCCCAGGGTTACTTTAGTCATTAAAAATAAAGCCCTCCCCATCATTCTCAGAAGTTTCTCTTACTTGTTCAATAGACAAAGAATACTATGGATACTGCAATGTACATAATTAACAAGACCAACCAACCAATAGTCAAAGCTAGTGTCTAGGATCATCAGAATTATATAAGGTGGTTAAAGTACTACCACATGAAGTGGAATACTACCACCTGAAATTTAATTGAAAAAAAAAGAAAGTTATTTGTGACAGTTTTTTGATACCGCGGTTACGTATTGACTTTTAGAAGTGGTAAAATATGATTGGTGTCACTTGTATTGGAGACAAAAACAATAGCTAGTTAAGGATGAAATCAAAAAACATAAATCATTGTTCAAGCAAAGACAACGATAAAGAAACACACAAAGCAAACAATAAAAACAAACTGATAATCAAAAGAAGACCCAATCGAACAATCAAATAAAGCATCTTGGCATGTCCTCTGGAACTTCCTTCTACAGCATATGTCAATCGATCCAATCTCTTCCGGTTGGCTTTAGATAGTAAATCTGTTAAGTTTGTCTTGAATTCTGAACCCATTTTGAAGAATGACCTGCTTGGACAATTATTGAATAAATTGAGAGAAAAGAAACCAGGATTTAGATCTTCTCCAGTCAGTGTTGGCTAGAGAGGGACCAACAAGATGCCAAATAGTGGAGAGAAAATGAAACTCCCTGTTTCTCTCAGAGACAGCACCACATACCTGAAATCTACAAATGCATGCCTGGAGCAAACTACTTAAATCATTACAACCCTGCAGACTTTATATTTCACATACTTGTTGGCAAATTCCCGTGGCATTCTGGTCAACTTCAATTCATTAAGGGTCTCTAGCACTCGAGAAAGGTCCTTCATGTTATTGCAAGATCTAATCTCTTAACTCATCAATATTTAGCATCGCTCCTTCTTCCACACTCAATTTCTGGAGTTCTTCAAGCTTCCAAATCCTTAGGACTTGAAGTTGAGCAAACCCTCCTGATGAACAAACCATGTTCTGGCCCTTGAAAGATTTGGACAATAACATCAGGTATTGTAGCCTTGGTAGGTTCTCTAATTTTGGCATTGGGTCTAATTTTGGCATTGGGTCTCCAGTTAGCTCTGTAAAGTATTTTTCATATATTAACTCGAGTGAGATTACACTTTATATAAGAGGTTAACCTACTTGGGGAAATCAAGAAACTAAAAGACACGTAAGCATAACAGAGTACACGTAAGCATAACAAACTAAGTAACTAAGTGTGAGCTGGACACTGCTGCACATGGAGATGTGTTGGTGTGTGCCACTAGCTGATGAGGAATATGACCAATACGCCCCCTCAAGCTCAGCAGTGGAGAACAGACGGTGAGCTTGTCTCGTAAAAGGCCAAAGCGTTGGCGAGACAACACTTTGGTTAGTATATCCGCAATCTGATCCATGGTAGACAAACTGCACATGAAGTTGTTTGGAAGTACCAGGACAGTTAGCGTCCCACTCGAACTCCACCTCTAGAGTCATACTCACACTCAACAACCTCTCCTACATTGTAGGCATTTCAGTGAGCACAAACTCTAGAGACTACTTGCAGTCCAAGACTACCTCATGAGACAGCAGAGTTGGAATATGACTCTCACATGTGATAATAGACTTTCTGTCCATTACTCACATATGTTAACAGAGTCCTACCCTATTACTATTAGAGTTTGAGTCTCCCACATGTGATCATAGAGTTTGTCTATAACTCAATAACTGTAATCTCTATATAAGAGCACCATTGTACACTCATTAAAGTTAATGCCAATAGACTATTTCAACAGGAAGCGACCATATCCCTAACAAAGTGAGAGTCGATTTCTATGTGTTTGGTTCTAGCATGAAACATCGAGTTGGCGGTGAGATAAGTTACGTCGATGTTATCACAACGAATAACCAGACAGGTAGGAAGATGCCGAGTTCCTGTAACAGAGAGCGGATCCAGACAATCTCAGTGGCAACAGATGCAACAACCCTGTATTCGGCCTCAGTAGAGGACCGTGAAACTATCTTTTGTTTGCGAGCTGACCAGGAGATTAAGAGCTTGCCAAGAAAGACACAATAGCCCGTGGTGGACTTCCGATCAATTAGACAGCCAACCTAGTTAGCGTCGGAGTAAGCAAGAAGTGAAACAGTAGATTTAGAAGCAAAGTGTAACCCATCTGCAGGAGTGTGTTTAAGGTAGTGAAGAATTCGCTTGACGGCAGTCCAATGAATATCTGTTGGACGATGCATGAACTGTGCAACATGATTGATGGCATAACTAATATCAGGCCTGGTAATGGTGAGATATTGCAGAGCTCCGACTGTCCGACGATAATCAGTGCTATCAGACAATGGAGATCCATCCAAAAGAGAGAGTTGAGCACCGGCGGCAATGGGTGTGCTAACAGGTTTTGCATGGTCCATATTGGTACTTTGAAGAAGATCACTACAATATTTCTTTTGATTTAAAAACAAGCCATCACTGCTTCTGGTGATTTCAATACCCAAGAAGTAGCTCAGCTGACCTAGGTCCTTAAGAGCAAATGTTGCAGCCAAATGACGAACAAGAGACACAATGGCAGAGTCACTATTACCGGTAAGGACCAAATCATCCACATATATCAAAAGAAACATAATAGTAGTATCTTGGTGGAAACTGAACAGCGTAGTCTCCGTTTTAGAGGCAACGAAGCCATAAGAAAGAAGAAAGCCACTTAGCCGATTAAACCACGCATGTGGAGCCTGCTTAAGGCCATAAAGGGACTTGCGAAGGCAGCAAACATGAGTTGGGTGGTTTGGGTAAATAAAACCAGGCGGCTGATCCATAAAAGCAATCTCATCAAGTTTTCCATACAAAAATGCATTTTGGATGTCAAATTGTTTCAGGGGCCAATTGAATGTCACAGCCAGAGATAAAACAAGGCGAATGGTAGTAGCCTTTATAATTGGGCTGAAGGTCTCATTAAAGTCAACTCCAAGACGTTGGTGGAACCCTTTAGCCACCAACCGTGCTTTATATCACTGGATTGAGCCATCAGCGTTTCGTTTGAGACAAAAAACCCATTTACACCCTACTGCATTCTGAGATGCATTAGGTGAAACCAAATCCCAATGTACATTGCGCATTGCCTGTGTGTAACATGTTGGTTCCTCCTCGGTTAGTGGAGCTGGAGTGACAACCACAAGGTTCAGATGCTGAGGAGGAGGGGGGAGAGACCTTGTGCATGCTGCCACTCTTCCAACAAGCTGAAGCTTCTTAAAGGCCCCAGAGGCGTTACTACCCCTGATCATATCCTCTTTACGGATGATATTTTCATTTTTTCAAATGCATCACTGAGGTATGTTCGAAATTTGAAAGAATTTTTGTTGAAGTATCAAGAGTTCTCTAGTCAAAGTATTAATTTTGATAAAAGCAAATTATTCTTGGGGAAAGTTGCTCCAAGTCGAAGGAAATTCATCTCTAATACTTCGGGAATTCAAATTTGTTCCTTCCCTACAAGATATCTCGGAGTGGAGATCTTCAAGGGAAGAGTGAAGAAGAACGCATTGTTGCCAGTGATGGATAGAGTGAAGGGTCGGTTAGCAAGATGGAAAGGAAAGCTATTATCGATGGTAGGGAGAGTTGAATTGGTTCGGTCTGTCATAGCTGGCATTCCTAATCATAGTTTTGCAGTGTACTGGTGGCTGTCCTCTCTCCTTGCTATAATGGAGAGGTGGATGAGGAACTTTATCTGGACACGGGAGGTGGATTCAATAAGATCTATCACGGTGAAGTGAGACTCCATATGCAAACCCAAGGAAGAAGGGAGTTTGGGTATCAGAAGGCTAAGAGATTCGAATAAGGCTATACTGAGTAAGTTGGTCTAACAAATTAAGCATGAGAAGTCTGTAGCAAACTCCTTCCTTAGAGGTCGTTTTGTCAAGGAGGGGATATTTAATAAGGGCTGCCATCCTTCCTCTATTGCTATGGGCATTAGAAAAATGTGGGATTTTGTGGAGGATAATGAAAGATGGATTATTGGAAATGGAAACACGGCTAATTTTTGGAAGGACAAGTGGTGGGGTCCTAAATCAGTATTGGAAGAAGTCCAATCAGTTCCCCTTCCTCCTCTCTCTATTTCGGCCAAGGTAGGTGATTTCATCAACAATGGCGAGTGGGATCTTCTTGAGGTCAGGGCTGATTCTCTTTGTAATATTTTTAATGCTATTAAGGAGATTAAATTACCTAATGGTCAGCTAGAAGATGTTTGTGCTTGGCAATTGACCTCGTTGGGTGCTTTTTCCACTACTTTTGCATGGGAGAAGATTAGGAGAAAATCTTCAGCAGTGTACTGGTGCTCTATGATTTCGTGCAAAGGATTGCCTCCTAGATATTCCACGCCATGGTGGCGATTGGCCCATGGGCGGCTTCCTTCTGACGACATGGTTAAGTAAAAGGGGATCCCAATAGCTTCTAAATGCTTCCTATGTGATCGAGAGGAGGAGAGTTTAGTCCATGTCTTTCTCAAATGCCCTTATTCGGTGGGTATTTGGGAGAAATTTACAAGTTGCTTTGGGATTCCATGGTCGGAGTAGGAGTCAGTTGAGGCCTTGATGAAGTGGTGGAAGATGAGGCTGAAGACTACAAATTTAAAAATTCCATGGCTGATGGGATTTTCCATCATTGCAGCCCATATCTGGTGAGAGAGAAATAAAAGAAGATTTGAGGGTGAATCCCGCCCTGTGAGATTTTTTTTTCAAGACATCCGGCAGGAACTTACCCTTTGCTTAGGGACATCTACAGGCGAGGTGAAATCGGTTTCTGATGTTCTCTGTTGCAGAAATTTGGGCTTGACGATTTAGAATCCCAGAGTTTCCACCCCTCTAGAAGTGCATTGGTGCATGCCGCCTTAAACTGGACTAAGGTGAATGTTGATGACAGTTCTCTGGGTAACCCAGGTAGGGCAGGAGCAGGTGGTATCCTCCAAAATAGTGATGGCCAGGTCTGTGGCGCCTTTAGTGTTTTCCTGGGTATTAAGAAAATATATGAAGCTGAAGTTGATGCTGTGATGGAAGGTATTTTGATGGCGAAGTCTATGTATGCAAGGGGTTTGTGGATTGAATCGGATTCGACAGTGGTGGTGTTGGCAATTTAGAATAATTAGATCCCATGGTTCATTCTTCAAAAGTGGGTTTTCGCTCTCCCTTTCTTAGAATCGATCCCCTGGAAGATTACCCATTGTTTCCGTGAGGCTAACCCCATAGCAGCTTATCTTGCGAAGAAGGCTTCCAAGTCAGGCTTATCGGATGCTTCGATGATTTTTTTGAGTCATATCCAGGCAGAGTTGGAGAATGACGCAATGGATAGGCATCGATTTAGATTCTGCTAGGGCACTGCTTGCTCTCTCTGCTGATGGCCATGCCGAAGGTGGAGTTTGCAAGTTGCTCTAGCAGTTTCTGTCTTGTCCATTTTTATTTCTTTGATGTATTTTTTCTTCGTTTTTTTCTCACTAAAATTGCCTTTTAGCGAAAAAAAAAAAAGAGTTTGCTTCACTATTAAAATGAGTGATTTTCCATTCCACTGCTTCCAAATACTGAAGGCAATTTATCCATCACTGACGAACATTCCATGGGGTTTTCTTTTTCAAGATCAAGGTAACCACCACTACCGAATCACACTCGATCCATAGACAATGAACACTTAATCTCTTAGCAAAACAATTAAAAAAAAAAGACCTTTCCCTAGAAAAAAAAAAAAAAAATAAAAACCAACAATCACAGCCCTCCATTATTATTTAGAGTCCAAATAAAACCAATGCTAAGAATCAAAATCAACTTGGCCATTAAGTAACTAGTCCGATTCTGAATCTAAATCTTGGAATTAATTAGTAATTGAAATAAGTCGATCTTAGGACAGGACTCCCAACGGTTCTAGAGCCGAAAGACCAATTTAGAATCGGTTGGCATGGGACCGGAACTGAAACCATTAGGGCTCATAATTTAAAACTTGTGTAAGATCATATATTTGTTAGTAATTTTAATTTTGAAATTTTAATTTTATTAACATTCTGGAGCAAGACTAGATATCTCTGATCTAGTATTGGTTTGGCCTTCATTGATCTCTATGGAGCTGCAGTGGGATGCCAATATTCGTCCCCATTACAGATTTATGTAGTTCTCTGTCTCATTTGATAGGTTGAGTTTCTTTGGAGCTCTTTCCTGCTGATGGTCATGTTGAAGGTGGGAAAGAAGCTTGCAAACCCTCTTCCTATTCTTAATGATGTTGATTTTTTTTCTCCTGTACTATATTCTTTTTTTCTTCATTATTAATATAATTTTTGGATATTTTAGAAAAAAAAAATGCTTAGTAATGGAGGGTTTTTAAAATATTTTTTTGGCTACAGATTCCAAGATTTTATTACAATGAAGAAAAAGAAAGAGTACAAATCACTGGAAAAAATTACATTTAAAATGATGGTTTCTTTTATGTATTTTCATTAATATACTATGCTTCTACCATGGTCACCTCACATCTTGTGCTGGGCTTGGTGCCCAAATTGTTCCACCGGGCCTGACTGGCCATCCAAATAGGTCTATAGGCTGATAAGGACGACTTATCATTGTATCTCTTATCAGGCGGTATGAGTCCTCTTCACGAACTTGCTTTTCGTTTGATGCTAGCCTCACCTTGAACTTGACACTCTCACTTGTGCAACTTCAATCAAGAATCGGAGATAAGATTGAAGGGTTTGCCCTCTTTGCAAAGCTGACTTTCCTAATTTCATAAATGATCTCAACTATCCTTGGAACGGCCTTCCTACCCATTGCATCAATATTTAATCTAAAGGCGACAGTTACGGAGGAAATCTTTTTTTTTTTAGTTAAAGATCAGAAAAATATTTATTAAAAAAAAAGTAAAGAATAAATGAGACACTGGAAAGATAAAAAGCTAAAGCCTCTCACCTTCAGCATTGCCATCAACAGGGGTGCTCAACAAACACTACATGAAGCGTCTTTCACAATATCCTCTCTAATATGATCTGGAAGGGATGGAGAAGATTCAAAAAGACCAGTTTTTCATGCAACTTTAGTGAGGTAATCTGCTATCACATTTGCTTTTCTAAAGCAGTGTGTAAATATCTAGTTTATAGATTGGCGATATGGGTTAGCAACACTCTAATCCTGCATGACAAATCATGGGATAATCTTAGCCTGCACTGCCATCACCAGTGCTTCAAAGTCTCTGTCGATCCAAAGGGCCTCTACCCATATATTCTTTGTCCTCAAAATGCCTTCCACTGGCCCTTCGTACTCGGCTACATAATTTGATTGAATTCCTAAGAGGAAATGAAGTATTCTAAAACCATACCCCTTACGGTCTCAAAAAATACCACCAACACCAGCCCGACGTCCTAGATTTCCCATAGAGCAGCCACTTTGTAAACACCAATTAATAAACTTGAATTGGAGACTAATAACAACAATAACTGGGACTAATATAATGAAACATATTAGTCCAACGTATTAGAAACATCGTCTGTAATTTGATTGAAGAAATACAAGTTTGGAGAATGTTACAATTTATTCAGGCAAAGACAACTAACTACAAACACACAAACCAAACGAAACACAAAGTGAAATTCAAATGAAGACTCAACCCAGCAATCAAAAAGAAAAGTTTTGCACTTTGGCATGTCCTTGAAACTTCTTTCTACAATGTTTCAAATCGATCCAATCTCATCTGGCTGCAAATAGGAGCCAAATTTTGCTGAAATCTATTCCATTTCCTCCGCGAATTTTGTTTCATTATTCCCTGTCATACATGAAAATTTAAGGAAATAAAATGAAAGCCAGAATTGTGATTTGTGAACTGACTGAATACTAATGCCGGGTACAATTGACTAATTCTTGGAAAATTTTATTATAGACAAATTAAGAAACCAAGGACAGCACCACCACATACCTGAAATCCAGAAATCCAGAAATCCAGAAATCCAGTGCCGGAGCAAACTACGTTAAGCTTTATTGACAACCCTGCAGACTTTATATTTCACATAGTCCTTGGTGAATTCCTCTGGCATGCTGTGCAACTTCAATTCATTAAGGGTCTCTGGCACTCGAGAAAGCTTCTTCATGTTATTGCAATATCTTATCTCCAACTCCTCAATATTCGGCATCGCTCCTTCTTCCACAGTCAATGTCTGGAGTTTTTCTAGCTTCCAAATCCTTAAGACCCGAAGCTGGACAAACCCTCCTGATGAACAAACCATGTTCTCGCCCTCGAAAGATTTGGACAGCAACCTAAGGAATTGTAGCTTGGGTAGCTTCTGTAATTTTGGCATTGGGTTTTCAGTTAACTCGGACCCTGATAATGTGAGTGTGGTGAGATTTTCTGGGAATTTATCATTGAGATCAAATTGTAGTACTTTCTGTTGGGGATTCTTTACCATATTAAACATATGAATAACCCTATAGTGTTTAGAATACAAGAATCATCAACCAATCATAAAAGATTAATCATAGGTGTAGTCCCTAAACCAAGAACAATAAAGTATCACATCTTAAAATACATAACCATATAGATTTACCATATCTATAATAATCAATGGGACAACCATGACATGAACCATAAATGGGAATAAAGAAGTACCTGTGTCCCATGAACATAGATCATGAACCTCTGTCCCATGTGGTTAAACATTACTCCCATGAAGATGACAATGACGAACTACGCAAGTGGAGTCCTTCTACTGAGATCTTCTGCAGCCTCTTACTCTAGGGTTTCCTTTCTTTCTGTGCACTTGCTCTTGTGAGAAAGCCGTGCTCCCAAAACCAATAAGGCATTAAGTAAAAGTAATGGCTGCAGGGACCGTCAGTATTCTATTTATAATAGAATCCCTAAAACCCTATTCCACTCTCACAATGGAAAGAGCTAGGAGTTTCCTAATCAGAGTGGGTCTATAATTGCTTGGGCCCAATGGATCAATCGGTATCAGTTAAGCCCATATAAAAATCCTAACAATCTCCCACTTGGGCTACACTGATACTGATGTCTTTCCATTGACTCCTGGCCAAATAATCCCAAGACTGAACACCACTCAAACAAACTTTGATCTAATCAATAATCTCTACTGTTGAACAATAGTAGAAAATACACCTCAATATACGGCATATAACTATCTAATGTTACAGACAATAGAAAATTATCAATCCAAATCGCCTGGAAACATATATATAAGGAGTTGATATCATACCTGTGATCACATGAACTATAGATCTCCTTATAGGTCCTTTCTTGATCTAAAGATCAGCCTACCTTGAAAACCTCACAGGTAGAAAACTTTGATATTAATCAACACTTGGCAAACTGCCATTTTCTTGAATTAATATCTTATTTTGGCATACCGCCTATGGCTAACTGCCACTCCCATGGATTTAGGTTAAATACCACCATAAATCACAAACTTTGGCAAACCGCCTGTGGTAAACCACCACTAGGCTAAATACCACCATACATCACAAATTCTGACAAAATATCGTCAATTACCTTGGCTAAGCACTGCCAATAAATCTTAATAAGCACAGCCTTTAAACTTTGGCTTTTACCACCATGTTATCTTTGGTTAAATGAGATCATAAAACTCCCACTAACCAAGCATGTCAAAAACCTCAACAACACCAATGTCAGAAAATATGGCTCTTGGTACTTTATCGATAAACTTGGATGACATCACCTTTGGGCAAATGTCACCTTTACCTTGGGAAACACACAATTGAACTGAATGTACCACTTTGGTGGGTTTCACTCATTCCTATCATGTTTTCCACATTAGAGAAGAATATATGTACAGAAGTGTATGCTTTAATGTGTTTCTTACACAATCAGAGACAACACAAACAAATGAAGCATAAATGTACACAAATAATTCAGAGAACAGAATTTAAGATAAAATCAATTCAAAAATTACTCCGAAGTCATTATAAACTTAATAGGGCAATAAAATTGTTCCTATTTCCCTTCAGTTGTGCTTTGTTCAGCAACAACACCTGTTTGGGTTCCCTGAGAGCTAAAACCAGATCAAGTAACCCTAAGAATCTCAGATATGAATCATACACACCAAATAACCGGGCTAGAAAATTTAATATGTACACCTAGTAGATAAACTACACAATAAATGTACATCTAGCAGATAAAACACACAAGAGTCACAACCGTAACTACATTCCTATCCTTTGGGCTAAGAATGTACTGGTCCTCTTGTAAATCCAAATTTACTTTGAAAATACAATTACTTTTATCACATGTGGGTTTAGAAACCTCTAAGTTATAGTCATTTCCATACATGTATTTTCTTTAACTTGGGTGACATCACCTTTGGGCAAATGTCACCAACTTTGCTGCGCTTGGAAAAACTATGAAATAATAGGATGTGCCACTTTGGTGGATTCCATCAAATCCTTTCATAGCTTCCTAGAAATATACTGTGCAGCATAAAATGTGCGGAATCTCACACCCAGTTTAATTCTAATATATTTATCCATCATAGGGTGTTTCAAACAAAACATTCAAGTACAAAATGACATGAATGACATGAATATGAATTTACTTATATATTTGAACCCATAAATCATTATTCAATATCATGATAATAATAAATCAATACAAAACTCCAAATAATTCTTTTGCATGAAAAACAATATAGAACACTGAATTTATTCTCCCACTAGCAACCTAGTAGACTGACCTTCTACTAGTAACATCCTCCCACTAGCAACCTAGTATACCGAATTTATTCTCCCATTGGTCGAGCCACATAAAATAGCTTAAGATCCATACTTTTATTCTCCCACTTGGTTCGACCAGTCATAAATTAATCCATTTATTGGAGAACACAATTCGTTAAACGTGACATACATATAAACTTGTTCACATATGCCCAAAAACAAAAGAAACCAAACATTTATCAATTAATGTTCATAAATAGGTTTTCAGAGAACAATGGCAGTGTTTAAGAACTTGGTATTGGATTGATCAAAATCGACACTAATCCAACCCAACCAATCCGAATTGATCCAATCGGAATGCAAAAAATAACACATTAAATAAACCTATAACTTATGGTTATAGTGATGAAACCCTCATCCACCCTATTGCCATTGATCAACTGTCCAATACCTTTTTAGGGCAAAAAAAACTTTGCTTTAAAAGCATAATACCAAACTATTGATTTGGTTCTCCTAGTATAGAAAACTAGGTATTTGAGACATATGTAGGCCTCTATATTCTCAAGCCACTTTTAAAGACATTAGCTTAATGGTTCAACTCAAGGAAGAATAATCCATTCGATATTTAATTAATGCATGTAACATCAATAAAAACCAACATTACATCACTAACCATTAAACATAATCAAAGTGTCAACTGAACTACAATCTCAACCTTTAGGTCTGGAATGCACTAGTCCACTCAAAAACTACAATGACAGTGGGAGCTCTTCAACTTCGAAAATTACTATCACTTTTGGATGCATAACAACTTCTAGGTTAAGGTCTGCCTAGAGTACACTTGCATTTATGCATGTCTTTGATAATGTCGCATTTGGGCAAACATTACAATGTCGCCTTTGGACAAACATTACTTAATTCCTGCTAACAATTTTCTATGTCTTTGAATATAAGACAAAATCTTTGAGTTGTAAACCTATTACAGTAATCTTAGATTTTACCACTTTGGTGGGTTCCATCAATTCCACTGCAATAGCTTACAACTACACCTGGCAGCTTAAATTTGTGGGTTATTTAAACATGAACTAAATATCATCAATTTACATGTAAAAGAACAAGCATGTAACTGTTAACAAAATAAACATTACAATGCTCAATTATCAATTACTTCAAGAGTGTCAACCGGAACTTCATACTAATCCACTCAAGTTTCTGCAATTACTGCAAGACTTCTTCTAACTTTCGAAAAGTACCGCCATCTTTGGATGGACAACATCTTCTAGGTTGAGAAATCCCTATTCTGTTTTTTCACTTACTTTAACTTTAACCTTTCTTTGATAATGTCACATTTAAGTGAACATTAGCAACTTTGCTACCAATCATTATTCTCTGTCTTTTCAAACAAAGAAGACTTTGATTTGTATTCTATTACAATAAAGTTGAACTTTACCACTTTGGTGGATTCCACTCAATCTTATTGTAATAGTCTACAAATTCATTCCGGTAGCTAAAAGTGGGATTGTTTAAGCATGAATAAAAATATTCATAAACAAAAGCATGAACTACATTACCAAGAATAACCAAGTTCATATTCTGATATGCAAGTAATGTATGAGTTGATTTTCTTTTATTTCTTCCAATTAATAGGAAAATCATAAAGAATCATTAACCACCCATACTTGTAACTTATACAAAACAAATCATAAAAGTTGATCAAAACTAGGCTCATAATATATCAAAACAAAGAGTACGAAAAATTGGACTCAACGCAAAAAACCAGGGTGAAAAATTCTTCACCGTTTGCCTGTACGAGCCATTTGAAGTTGCAGAACTAAAAATAGATCAAAATCAATCTACTTTCCCAAACCAACCGGTCTAATCCGGTTCAGGCATATTGATTCCGAGTCAAAATCCAGGTCCGGTCAACCTTTGACCGAGTCAAACAGAGTTGGTCATGAGTTGACCCACTACACCCCGGGTTAACTCGGTAGGGTTTCCGAGGTGACCCGGCGATGACTCGCCGCCGTTTTTTTTTTGAATTAAAAAAAAAAATTTCTCTCTCCTCTGGCAGCCGGTTTCCGGCGGCGCGTGCCGGCGCGTCCAGAGGTTTTCGGTGACATGCGGCATACCGCCGCGATCGTCTTCTCATGCTCTACAACTTTCGTGAAGAAAGTTTTCCCATATGAGATCTTTAATTAATAGTAAAATTATGATTTTCATGATTTGGGACACAAACCCTATACAAAATCAATTTTCCTTGATTCTAACACTGTAAGGGTTGGCTGTGATACCAATTGTTGGGGATTCTTTACCATATTAAACATATGAATAACCCTATAGTGTTTAGAATACAAGAATCATCAACCAATCATAAAAGATTAATCATAGGTGTAGTCCCTAAACCAAGAACAATAAAGTATCCCATCTTAAAATACATAACCATATAGATTTACCATATCTATAATAATCAATGGGACAACCATGACATGAACCATAAATGGGAATAAAGAAGTACCTGTGTCCCATGAACATAGATCATGAACCTCTGTCCCATGTGGTTAAACATTACTCCCATGAAGATGACAATGACGAACTACGCAAGTGGAGTCCTTCTACTGAGATCTTCTGCAGCCTCTTACTCTAGGGTTTCCTTTCTTTCTGTGCACTTGCTCTTGTGAGAAAGCCGTGCTCCCAAAACCAATAAGGCATTAAGTAAAGTAATGGCTGCAGGGACCGTCAGTATTCTATTTATAATAGAATCCCTAAAACCCTATTCCACTCTCACAATGGAAAGAGCTAGGAGTTTCCTAATCAGAGTGGGTCTATAATTGCTTGGGCCCAATGGATCAATCGGTATCAGTTAAGCCCACATAAAAATCCTAACACGTTTTGCAAATGAAAGTCCTGCAATTGTTAGTCATCTAAAATATTGGTTGAAACCAGAGGTCAGAGAGAAGATTCCTTTCTTACAGATCTTGTTATTTGACTTACTGCATGTTTTGTTTGGATTTATTTATTTATTGAATATTGGCCTTATAGCTTTGATACATTTTTAATTTAGGTCATCTGACTTATGAGCAAATCAACCTTCCAGGAAAGTCAAAGACTGCATATCACCATTCTTGGAATATTCTTATAAATCTTATCTTCGAGTGCATGTTTATGATCTTATCTTCCTTATTTGTCCACAAAATGTTTGGAGGTAATGAGACATTGATTGGGACTATAACGATAGACCTGGATATCATTTTGAAACCTAGGAGATTATTATTCTTTCTATATGTTTGACTTTGCCTAAGGTTTTCTGCTGATGGTAATGCACAGAAGGTGGATCCTTAGTGCAAGGTAAGTAAGTTGCGGAATGACCCATCGGGTCACAGTCGATATATGTAAACTATCACAGATCTTAGAAAACTATCGGCCCAACCCCTCTGCTTTCATCATAGATCTCAGAAAACTTCCCATTTGGGTTGCTACCAAAATATGTTGGAGTGGGTCATTCTTCAAAACGGGTTAAGAATTCGAGACAAATTTAACAGAAAAAGTTAGTGACAAGGGGTTATAGGGTTACGGGGAATTCTTTGTAATCACAGAAAGACGTGGATGTAGGCATTATACCGAACCATTTCTGGTGGTTGTGTGATTGAATTTCTTTTTATTTCATTGTGAATAGGTTTCTGTTTCTACAGATCCTCTTCGACTTCTAGCTGGACTCTATTTAAACTAGCATTAGCCACTCCATAACTTATCTTGGTTGGCTTAGAGATGCACCAACCAAAACAATAGGAGAGAATTCACCCTTTTCATAGTGGTAAGACTCTCCCAAGGAAACAAAATGATTCCTTTCCTCTGTTTATCAAAATCCTTTCATTTGATCTTTCTTTATTCCCTTCTTGCTGGGCTTCATTGTCCAGTTGTTGCAGACCCTCCTTATCTTAGTTGTCCTAGAAAAACCTACCCAGTCAATAGCACATTCCATGGTAATCTTATAAAGCTCTTCAGCTGTTTATTCTCTAATGCTTCTCTCTCTGGGTCTTATGATGCTATTGTTGGCAATGACCCAGACAGAGTGTATGGCCTCTTCCTCTGCCTTGGATTTGTTAGCCAAGACAAATGCAAGGCCTGTGTGTATATTGCAATTCAGGACATTGAACGATATTGTCCCAACAGTAAAGAGGCATCTGTGTGGGAGGAATACTGTCAATTGAGCTACTCGAATCAAAATTTCTTCGGCTATGTCGATGATACACGAAATCTTCAGGAACTAAATGCAGAGAACATTACAGACCCTGTTAAGTATAGCCATGCTGTGAGAAAGCTTTTGGGTGAACTTTCTGAGCAGGTTGGTTCCAATTCAACAAGAATGTATGCAATCGGAGATGATAATTATACCAAATCCTATAAGCTATATGGTCTAGTTCAGTGTACTAAAGACTTGACTAAGAATGATTGTGACAGATGCTTACAAATTGCAACAAGAGATATTCTTAGTTGTTGCAATTTTTCTAGGGGTGCAAGACTTATGGGTAAGAGTTGCTATTTAAGGTATGAGTTATATGCTTTTTATCAAGGAGCAACTGAATCTGAGACTTCTCTTACTCCATCAGTTCCAACAAGCAATGGTGAGTGTTTCAATTTTTATTTCCTTGTTGCTTCGGTTTTGACAAAAGCTAGAATCAACAGTAACTATTGTATAATCAATTCATCTTTGTGATTTTCAATTGAATAGAGAAACCATTATTTCTTCTTAAGTAACAGATGAAGAGAAGAAAAAATTGATCCTTATCACTGTATCAGCATGTGTGTCAATAATTCTTCTGGGTTTCTGCATCTATGGCCTTGTGGCAAGGAAAGGGACTCGAAAAGGTAAGCATGCTATATGATTGTTGCATAACATCTTGGAATTTTAGTGTTCTTGGAGTTGGCCATGGTGCCTGAAAGTTTTGAGTTCTCTCTATCCTTTTGTATTCTCTTAGGATTTCCTTTCTATCTTGATTCAGCTGTAGGGTTTCGCCGTTGTTTTATACTGGAGTTTTCTCCTCGTATTTCTTTTATTTTTTTCTTCAGTATTATTCTTTTCCTCTAATTCTTGGGCTTCGTTGAATATATTAATCATTCGCCCAAAAAAAAAAAATTTTCTTGTAGTTCATGCAGAGGGAGACAAAGTTGTCGTTCAAGATGTTTCATTGATACAAACTGGTGCCCAAAGGGAAAAGATGGAAGCTCAGGACTTTCCACTGATTAGTTTAGCCACTATACATTCAGCTACAAGCAACTTTTCTAATTTAAATATGCTTGGAAGAGGTGGATTTGGACCAGTTTACAAGGTAATTCATTCTATCTAAATCACAAACTTGTGATAGGTTACAAGGTAATACATTCTATCTAGTCACAAACTTGTGATAGTTGGCTTTAAATCCTTAACAAATGCCAATTTTTCTAACTGTAAATGGTTGATTACTTAGGCTCTCTTTGGTTTGATTTCTATTTGTATTTATTTGACTTATTTTTATTTTTACAAGTATTTGGTATAATTTATAGCACTTATTTCTATTTATAATAAATTAGAATAAATCACAAATCACAAATTAGTCTAGCCATTTGTGATTTGTTGCCACAAATTATTATGTTGATTTTTTTTTGCTACTTTAAATGAGCATGTGCTTTAAACTATTCAAAATCAACGGTAAATAGGTAACTTCAGTATGTTTATACTTTCCAATAAAAAACCTCAAATCCTATCATCTCTCTTGCTCGAAGCTCAAAGCTTAAGATGAAAACTGAAACTTATTTTCTCATCATATAATTTATTTTATAAATAGTAACCAAACAAATACTATTTGTGGTCCATAATTTATTGTCACAAATAATTTTTTAAAATTAGTTAATAAATACAAATAGAAACCATATCAAAGAGAGCATTATCAATTTGATTTGGAGAAGTGGTTGTAAGAAGTACTTAATGATTGTTTACGCAGGGAGAACTACTTGATGGAAGGATGGTGGCAGTTAAAAGGCTTTCAAGCAATTCTGAGCAAGGTTCAGTGGAATTCATGAATGAAGTATCACTAATATTGAAACTTCAACATAAAAACCTTGTGAGGCTCTTAGGTTGTTGTGCAGAAAGAGAAGAAATGATTCTTGTTTATGAGTACATGACCAATGGTAGCCTTGCCCGTGTCCTCTTTGGTTGGTATCCTTTATTTTCCTCCAACTCAAAATGCTAATTTTCTCTTTATATCAGCTTAATTAGTTAATATCATATGTGATTAAGATGCTAACCAATATGAACCTTCCCCTTGAGCAATGAAGTTGTAAGCCATCCCAGCTATGAGGTCATATAATTTCCGGTAAGCAATCAGTTTTTATTTTATTTGGCTATAGATTCGAGGAGACGTGCTCTTCTTGATTGGAGTAGACGATACAATATTATTTGTGGAATTGCCCGAGGTGTTCTTTATCTCCACGAGAACTCTCTACTTAAAATCATTCACAGAGACTTGAAAACTAGTAACGTGCTGTTGGACCAGGACATGAACCCAAAAATTTCAGACTTTGGTATGGCGAAGATCTTTCAAGGAAATAATAGCGAAGCCAATACCACTACAATAGTAGGGACTTAGTAAGTGAGCAGTAATAATTTTTACAAGTTTTTTGAAGTATTAAGGCTCTAATACATTTTTTTCTCCTTAATTTGAAATAGTGGATACATGGCTCCGGAGTATGCTATGGAGGGAGTATATTCTATAAAGTCAGATGTTTTCAGCTTTGGAGTTCTTCTGTTAGAGATTATAACTGGGAGAAGGAATGCTGGGTTCCATGGGTCTAAACCTGCTTCAAGCTTTATAACATATGTAGGGTTTTGCTATGCTCATTTTAAAAGGACAAATTTAGGGTTCAAAATTTACTAAAAACTGGGTTATGCTGTTGCAGGTATGGCAATTATGGACTGAAGGAGAAGGGCTACAGTTGATGGATCCATTTTTATTGGAGTCTTGCTGTACTAGTGAACTTTTGAGATGCATACAAATTGGATTGTTATGTGTTCAACAAGATGCAAAACAAAGACCAACCATGTCATCTGTGTTTGTTATGTTGAAAAGTGAGACTTTGGATCTTCCTAGGCCTCAACAACCTGGTTTTTCTATTGGGAGACTCACTATTCAACCTGAGCAATCTCCATTGATGGCTGATAATATTTCTATCAATGGGTTGACTGTTTCCAGTATTTTACCTCAGTGAGTAAGATGAATGGTTAAAGACTTGGGGTTACTATTTATTGCCATTACAATATTTCTTGTAGTACAAAATGATGCAATTAATGAAGTTTGAGGAATTGTTCTTTAATCTTTTTTCTGAAGCAGTTCTGAATCATGTTTGATCTTCATTTTTTGCTACTTCACTGGCTAAAAAAAACCAAATAATAGCAAGAAATTCATATTTTGTCCAGTCCTTTCATCTTCTTCCCCCATTTCAAAATTCTAGGATTTCAATCAATTCTGACCAATTCCGATTGACATCGATGCAGCCCGAGTCAGAATCGGTAGAAATCGATTTTGTCAATAATACCATACTCTTGAACCCTGGCAATCATGATTAAGAAGTATAACTTAAAATGAAAATCCACAAACTCTAAAACTAGATAGAAATTTGTTGTTTTTCCCAAATGAAAATCACTGCTCCCTAAATATTTTCTTTGGTTTTTTAGGGTACCATTTTTCAATCCATCATTGGCAAAGTATTAAGACACGAACATGACAATTTGAAGTGTGAGCCTAGTTGTGAAAGCGGCGGATCAGGAGAATTGAACACACTCTCTTTAGGCGTGGGAGATTAGTGACTCGAATACAAAAGACAGAAAGGAATGCAACAATGATAACACCAACTATCATACTCTATAAAAAACACTAGAGGGTGGGGATAGCTATAACTCCTTTATGTTGTGGTGAAAGTCTACTAGGTTTCAAGGGGTTAAACTCTCCCAAGGTTTGGGTTTATACATTCATGATGTCTACTAAAAGCAAATTCAATTCTCTATTCCATTCCATGGCTAATAATGGCAATTAATTAGATTATATATATTAGAAATTAAAACCAAAGTCTAAGGCTTAATTGCCAATAAAATAAAAATACAAAACAAGTACCCTTTTTTAGAATCTGCATTGCAGTTACTAGAAAAGTTTGTACCCTTTAGCCTTTGTATGAGTTTTTCAATTCACGCCCCCTTATGTTGCTTATCGATCCAAGACTCAATGCCCTAAATCAGTCACTATTCCTTGTCCCTAGGCATTTATTCATTATGTTTGTGATATCCTCATGGTGACAAAATGAAGTGTTTACAAAGGGGATCTAAGAGTACGGATGTTTCTTCAGTCTTACCTATCATCAATTGAGTGGAATATTAGCCATTGCATCAAGGAAGCGAACCCCATTGCAGATTTTTTTGGCCAAATTAGCAGTAAAAAATGGAGTTTCATCTACCAGAATTGCCTTGTGTAGCTTGCCCCCTTATATGCAAGATGAGTTACTAGTTGATGTGTAATGAAGGCCGAGGTTTCGCATCTCGTCCAGTTAGTTTCAGTTGGCTGGTTGGCTCTCTTACTAATGGCAATGCCAAAGGTGGGGGAGATGATTTACCCGTTTTGTTTGAGTTCTGATTTGTTCCAGTTTGTCATTGTATTTTTCTATTATTTTTTTTTTTCAATACAAATGATCTTTTAGCGGAAAAATATATAAAGGGAATTTGATTCATGAAAAACTCAGGAATCTCCTACCATCAAGACTTTGTCAAAAAAGTTCATTAGGAATCAATGAAATTTAAGAGATGTTGTACATTGAAATTGAGGAATCTGGAAAAAGTAAAAATTTTATTGTTGTCCAAAATATAACATTTACATATGGTTTGGAAACGGAAAAACAATCAGAATTAAAATTCATCATATACCCTCTTATGTTTCGCCAACTTCAGAAAATCATTTTCTTTTATTACCAATTTTTTGTTGCTTCAGACTGATTCCAAATTTTCTAATATTTGAAATCATTTATTATATGAATTTTTTTTTTTGGTAGGATTTATTGCATGATGAAGTATTAATAGATATTTATTGATGTATTTATGTATATGTGGACATTCTGTAAAGTATAAAGTTGCAACATAACATATTCCTTAATTTTACTTATGCTTTTTTTTTTTTCTTTTACTTCTGAGTTTTGAGCTCATAAGTGTTGGAGGGAAGTTTTGAATGAAACTTGAGCAAAACTAAAGAGTTTAGTCCCTTTGAAGAGATTATTTTGGAGGGGGGGCTCTCCCTATCCTCATGTGTAATGGGGGGGGGGGTGGTTTCCCAAGGTGTTTTGAATTATGCTCGTTGGGTTGGGTTGGGTTGGGCTGGGCTGGGCTGGGCCATGGTTGAGGTCCAAGTGTGGTCAAGAGGTTCCTATCTTTTTATACCTCTTGAGTTTTTCTCTAAATTTGAATTTTAAATTCAAATACGTATAGACACCTATATATACATACCCACCCATCTTTTTACACCTATTGAGTTTTGCTCTAAAATTGAATTTCAAATTCAAATACATATGGACATCTATACATACATACCCATCCATAGAGACACCTTTAATAACATACACATATTGTACCTATACGTAAATAGACAGCTCTATACATGTACAAGTAGAATTGTATATGTCTATATACACTGTTTACTCTCTCTCTCTCTCTCTCTCTCTCTCTTCTTCACTACTCTATAGAAATTTTCCACTCTGGTTTTATCAATTGCATAAAACCATCTGTTTAAACCAAGCTTGGTGAGCCTAGCTCACTCTCCCAGACAATCAAAGGTTGTGTGCAATCAGCCAACTATTCTATAGTTGTTTCATCTTCAAGGTATAACGTAAAATACCCCAGTTGTACTCATATAGGGGGCATTTAAGACCTTAAAGAGTGTATCAATTCTAATATATCTCAATCAATTTGATTCGTTTACTTCAACATCTATGCGGGTCCTCTCTGATACATCAAACAAGGAAGAAAGCCATCTCAACAACACTGATCTTATACTTCAATATCAGGTCCTACTTTTCTAACTGTTATCGGTGAAGTATTCTTTTAACACTTGGTAGGTGCAGTATAAATTTGGATTGTACCACTTTGGTCAGATGAGGAGCTAGTCTAAGGCTGACTTTTGTTAACAACCTCAAATCCAATAGGTTATCTAATGTCATACAAAGTGGCATTCCCTTATTAATGATTTCTCTCCTTTGGAGGGAATGAAATTTTGGCGTTATGGATCCGATCCTTCGAGCCGCAATGTCTTATGTTGCTAGTTGGATTCGGTGGTAAACAATGATTGACTTTAAAAAAGAGAAAGTCTCGTTGTGTTACTTTTGGAAAGAGGAACATTTCTTATGCAATCTAGATTTAGGTATTCACTTCTAATCTTTCCCCAAAAAATCGGATTACTTCCATTCCTATTGAGTTTCAAATATCTGATCGGGAAAACTACCAACCAAGCAAGCAAAAACAGATCATCAAAAGCAGAAAGAAAGACGATGAAACATCAAAAGGCGAATATTTTCAAGAGCCACTAATATGATAAATGCCATTTTTTTGTTTTACTTAATTAAATGAAGCTTTAAGCGGCGATAATTTATTATGGTCTTTTTTCGAGGCCAATAGTTTAAGGGCCCCTAATATTTTTTGGTGTACAAAACCTTTAGTGGCGGTAATATTACCGCTGCTAAAGGGTATGGTATGTACTGCTTTTCTTTTTTTCTTTTAAATTAAAAATAACACATATAGGAGTTGCGCTAACAAATTAAAACACTTCTGTACATTTTCTTTTGTAGCGGTAATTAAATGTCGCTAAAGGGTATGTACTGTCTCTTTTTTTTATTAATTAAAAAATAACACTTATAGGGGCAGTGCTAAAATAATTAAAGTAGACTTTTCCCTCGAACAAAAACATTTGAGCTCATAAAGGTTATTGTTGAAAATGAAAGTCCTGTAATTATTATTCATCTAAAATATTGATTCAAAGCTAAAGGGAAAGATTACTTCTCTACATACTTTTTATTATTTGACTTACTGCAGATATATTTTATTTACGGGAAAGGCTTCTCTGTGCTTGAAGCATTTTTTGTTACTATTCATGGGTATTTTTTTTTTTTTTTATTATTCTTTTCAAGTTAAGAGAAAAATAATAAGTAAACTTATGTAAGTATGAGTAGATGTAGGAAACAACTCATATTCAGAGAGACTTGTCCCTTTATTTATTTAGTGTTGACATTTTAACTAAACAAATCAATGTTTGAATTTAGTTAGTTGGCTTTGATGGTCACATCTTCCGTTCTTCAAGTCGCCTATGCCCTCTCTCTTCCTCTATTCTCTATCAGAGGAATGGATCCTCTGCATGTAGGATTAAATTCCTCTGTGGTGCAATAGGGCTTCTGCGTGCATCCAACGGCCATAAATGTTCAGGCATGAAGCCCAAGGCAGTCACACACAACCCAAAGTGTTTTTAGGCATTAGATGTGAGCCAGGCGCCTTGTTGCGCCATAGATGATCCAAGTCCCTGCTTATGTCTCTCCATACTCATACGATGCTCATTTATTTATAAGGTGAGAAAAGCATTTACAACTTCCCAAAGGCATAAGCAAGGAAATTGTGGTCATGGTCGTGACTTATGAATAGAACCATCTTCTAGGAAAATCAAAAACTGCACTACTATTCTTTTAAGATTCTCCAAATTCAATTCAGTTCTAATAAATCTTGTCTACAAGTCTCTTCTTATGGTCCTATCTTCTCCAATTGACCCAAAAAAATGCGTCCATGCGTCTATATTTTAAGGGTTGGGATATCGTGCATCAGTGTAGCACAATCACTGAAATTAAAAGATGAAATTGCCCATATGGCAGGGCGTTTATGCATCCACACATTCGTGGTAAGAAGCATTAATTTTAGTTTATTGGAAACTACTATAGTGAATCTATATATACTATAAATTGGAGATTCAATTAGTTACACTTTCTTAGAATATTATTATTACTTTTATTATTTAATCTTTTTCTGGTAACATTATTATTATTATTTAATCAAAGAGTAACAAACTCGAACCCAGCCTTTTAACTACTTTCTTTTTAGAACATAATCACAAAAACCAAAACAGTTGAATTAAATTTCAAAAATAATATATATAGTTATATAAAGACTTATTGTGTTGGATTGGCACTACATAGATAATCTATATAGATAGAGTCAAAACATGCGGATGTTGAAGGAAGAAAAAGGAAAGAATCTCGAGTTTATTTAATAATTCAATATCAATAAATGTACTATAAACACACTCAACCCTGTTAGTTGCTTTTTTGGTGGAGTTCCAGTGAAAAACCACCCAATTGAGGATAATCCCATCCTACCTCCTCTACGTTTTTGGCAGTCCATCTTTGTCTCAATAGAGTCTTTGAATGGCATGTTTTGGTCCTCTTCCCCATTGCTTAGAAGAAAGTGAACCACTAATTCAGGTAGAAGATACTAGCATTACTGCTTGAATAATTTTTTTTTTATTATTATTTAGTCAAATGGAAACAAACTACAACCATTTAACTACTTTTCTTGTTTATTCAGGTTAAACTTTGACCATGTCGTAGGTGGAGTCTTAACACTTCTCTCCTATGTGGTGCTAGTTATGTCCAACCTTTTCTTGTATTCTTCTTATTATTTTTTTTTTCAATTTTCTATATTAATATATTCTTACTGATTTTTAGTAAAAAAGCTAAAATTTGACCAAGTTCACCGGAGGAATGAGCGAGAATTTCCTCTATCTTTGTCATATGAGCTCATCCACATGCATGCATCTAAGTATGTCGATATTAGCTTAAATTAAATCTAGTATTTCAACAATTGATGAATCGGATCAGATATTGTTCGATTTGTTAAGTTTGCCTCGAATTCTTGACCCGTTTTGAAGATTGACCCGATCCGACATATTTTGGTGGTGACCTAAATGGGAAGTTTTCTGAGATATGTGATGGAAGCAGAGTATGGTTCGACTAGATCTATTGTGACTTGATGGGTCGACCCATGACTTGGAGTATATAATGTACTATTGTTATGTTGAGATAGGTCATTGTACTTTGGGGTTTTATTGAGCTAGGGTTTCAGGGTGAGTTTTCTCACCGCTGCTTGGGTGTAATCTCTCTTCTGCATAGTGAAACATCTTCTTCTTCGCCCGAGGACGTAGCACACCACCCTGGTGTGTTAACCTCGTTAAATCTCTATGTCGTGCGGATCTATTGTCTCTTTATTTTCGTATTTCTTGGTGTTTGATCTAACAATTTGATTCATATTGGCATTGGCGATAACCAATCTTGATTTTCCATGAGTCTATCTGACCAACTAATGGATAAAAACACCAGAATCATTGAAAAGTTCTCAAATTGATTCCAATCCAATCTGGGAAGAGATCATGATCATAGATTGGAGGAAGGAATTTCTCAGTCGTGGATTAAGGGAAACTTTCTCCTCATCATATTTTACTACATGAACAACCAGTAGAACAGAACCCTCCCCAGCTCTTGGGCAAAGCAGATGATATTTTTCCCCCCCATGGAACATAATTTACATTACAAGAAAACAATATTATTTTGTGGGCTCCATTTTATTGCAAGAGAAATTGAAGGGAAGGGAAGGGAAGGGAAGGGAAGTTTTTGAACATAATAAAGAATTTTTTGTAAACAGTTAATCACTATCCAACATGGTTTGTTCACTAACTCTAAATTATTTCATATTTGATTATTAAATATTACTATACTTTGAATCTAAATCTCTTGAATAAAATAATAATAATAATAAAAATTACATAAAAAAGTATATTATTAAATATAATAAGATTTTTTTAGTATATAATCATGTTTGTTAATTAATTCAAAAGTTTTTCTTCTAAGTTTGAATATTTTCCCTTCCTTCCAGGGCTACCTTCCTCGAAGGTTGAAAGTATATCTTTCCTTATTTTGCTATTATTTTATGTTTTCAATGTTTAACTCCAACTGTGAGCTTAGTACCTTCCACGAAGCGAGGAAAGGCTACATACATAATGATCTTTCCTAAACCCCATTGTAGCAGGAGCCTTGTGCATTGGATATGCCCTTTTTTTAGTTTTAAATTCCGATTCTTTCAGGACTCATCATGTTCAAACTCCCGAATGCATAATCAATAGTAACATATAAAGAGCAGCTTTAGCTTCTACTTTTAACTCAGGAGTCCATCTTCTCCAATACCTTTACTATTTCACTACTATTCTATGGTTCATTTGCTGGGCAGGTCGATAACCTTCCGGTTCATATTACTATATTGCCTTCTTGCTGTCCTCCATGGCCCTTGTGGTGCTGATCCTCCATATCCCTATTGTTCTAATGTCACGACATCAAGTAGTCTGTTTCAGTACAATCTCAACAACCTCTTCTCTTATTTATCTTCTAATGCTTCTCTCTCAATCTTCAAAAATTCCACAATTGGAAATGAAACTGATACAGTCTATGGCCTCTTCCTTTGCCTTGGATTTGTTTCCTTAGACATCTGCAGGAAATGTGTGGACACTGCAATTCAAGACATTATAAAACTCTGTCCCAACAATGAAGAAGCAACAGTATGGGAGGAGTACTGCCAACTGCGATACTCCAACAAAAGTTTTTTTGGCTATACAGATGACGCCGGAAATCTTCCTCTTTGGAACAGGAAAAATATTTCAGATCCAAATCAGTTCAGTCAGGTTGTGAGGGAGCTCTTGAATAGCCTGTTGAGACGCGCTTCTTTCGATCCTTCCACGGGTTTGTATGCCACAGGGAAAGCTAATCTTACCATTGATGAAAAGGTATATGGTCTTGTCCAATGCACTAGAGACTTGTCTGGAAATGACTGTCTTAAATGCCTTCGAGATGCCACAAATGAAATCCTAAGTTGCTGCTACTTTTATCGAGGGGCAAGACTTCTCAGTAAGAGTTGCTATCTAAGGTATGAGTTATACGCTTTCTATGAAGGAGCTATTGAAGCTTTGCGTCCTCCTCCCCCAAGCACAGGTAATTATTTCTACCTTAGCCATAGCCTGCTGTTTGGTTAATTACTTCAAAAACCTGCAACAATGATAACTAGTGATGTAGTTGGAAGTATGGGGCCTAGATTTTGTTCTAGCGCTACGAACCCTCGAATCCACAATGTGAAGAATCTAGCACTGCTTCCTAAGAGCAGCGTGTCTACCACTTTCACCATGACGGCTTGTTTGAAACCATAATAGCCCATTCATATTCAATTAGTCGATATTTAAGGAGTCAATTCAATTGACATTTTTTAGGAAAGATTAAAATCGATGAATAAATCAATAAACCTTAGCTTAATATCTAGTATCTTAGGATGCAGTCAATTTTAACAATGGCCAACGACAAAGAAGAATAATAAACAAATTTTTTTTTACTAACATCTAGATGGTTTTATTGAATCCAAAATGATCTTTATATAAGTAAGGTTATGCATAAGGAAACGAATACAGTAATTTGTGCACAAAACTTCGGAGGCCTTGAACACCCCTTAAACATGAGAATTTGCCCCCCCCCCCTGCCCAATCCGTAGTCCAACTGACCGTTTATAGAGCACTAGCTGCCATTTCAGAATTGGCATTACATCTCCCCTAACTCCACCCGAGTCAAAATTTATGACCTTTGGAAGTTGCACTGCAACTTCAGTATTTTCAACCTGATCATGTGGACTTTTGCCAATCCAGATGGTCCAGGAATTCATCCAAGATGTTCTTTACATCAACTGGCCAGTACATAATTCATTTTGGAGAGTTTTAACTAAGTTGAATAACTGTTTGCACTCAAGCAGGTGATCAGAAAAGGAAAATATCGACGAAGATTCTAAGCATTATTATTGTATCAATTTGTGTAGCAGTAGCTTTCTTGGGTTCCTTCGTCTACTGCCTAGTTGCGAAAGGTAAATTTCCGCGAGCAACTACGAAAGAAAATCTTAAGAGTCTTGGTTTTCCTATGCTTATATGATAACAATCTTGTTTTTTCTTCTAGGGAGAAAGGAAAGCACTGTACCAGAAACATCAGTACCTCAAAACAACACTGTTTTTTCAAATTATGTAGTCCCAGGAGCTGAAGAAATGGAGCCTCGTCAGATTCCTTTTTTTCGTTTACCCACCATATATGCAACTACAGATAAATTTTCTGATTCGAAGAAGCTTGGACAAGGAGGATTTGGACCAGTTTTTAAGGTAATAGGATACCTCAAATCATAATTTGCAAATGTTTGAGAAACCCTAATGTGAAGGATTTAGTTTTTCTACAACAGTTAAATACAAAGTAATTAATCTGGTTATTGCAGGGAACACTACCTGATGGAAGAGAAGTAGCAATTAAGAGGCTCTCAATCAGTTCAGAGCAAGGTTCAGATGAGTTTATGAATGAAGCCATGCTTATAATGAGACTTCAACATAAAAATCTTGTGAGGCTCTTGGGCTGTTGCATAGAAGGAGGGGAAAAGATTCTTGTCTATGAATACATGCCCAACAGTAGTCTTGATGTTGTCCTATTTGGTTTGTACCAAGTTAAATTCCTCCCCATCCCCCTCCTGCTTTTTTCAGATTCCTGAAATTCAGTTCTAATATGAAAGGATCACGCAAAGCAATCCATGGACTATGTAGTGATCTGTCTATTTTAAGAAATTAAAAATTTTGCTGAGCTACTAGAACTCATTGATTTTATTTCATTTTTTTTTACAACAAGATCCAAGTACACGTGCACAGCTCCATTGGAGAAGCCGGTTTAACATTATTGTTGGAATTGCCCGAGGCATCCTTTATCTTCATGAAGATTCTCGACTTAAAATCATCCACAGGGACCTGAAACCTAGCAATGTGTTATTGGACCAGGAAATGAATCCGAAGATCTCAGACTTTGGCATTGCGAGGATATTTTGTGGAAGCAATGGCGAAAAGAACACTGCAAGGATAGTAGGAACTTAGTAAGTACAGAATTTTGCATTAAAATTTCTTTTGTGGACAAATGAATGGTCCCATGTAATTCACATTATATTTTTACAAAATTTGAACAGTGGATACATGGCTCCAGAGTTTGCTATGCATGGAGTATATTCCACAAAGTCAGACGTTTTTAGCTTTGGAGTAATCTTACTAGAGACAGTAACTGGGAGAAGGAATGCTGGCTTCCATGGTTCCAAACTCGCTCCTAGCCTTTTGGATTATGTAGGTTTTGCTAGCTTAAAAATTCAGTTGTGTTATAATTTCCATTGGCGTCTAATATCTTGGCCTGATATTGCAGGCATGGCAGTTATGGAGCGAGGGAAGAGGGTTAGAGTTGTTGGATCCATTTCTATTAGAGACATATTGTTCAAGTGAATTCCTGAGATGCATCAATGTTGGATTGTTGTGTGTACAAGAAGATCCAATGGATAGACCTAACATGTCAAATGTAGTTGTTATGATGAGAAGTGAATCTCTCCCTCTTCCACAACCTCAAAAACCTGCATTCTCTGTTAGCCAAGTCACTCCACTAATGACTCAACTTTCTATCAATTGGTTAACTGTTAGTGATGATACTCCTCGTTGACAGATGAATTGAACACTTACATGTTGAAGCACATGTTGGATATTTGTGTATCTATCAAATTTAATTAAATTTTTTAATGTTGATTAGTTCTCATTTATCTATTATGACTATTGTTTGTCCTAAGTTCAGCCTTAAGTTGTTTGCAACTAAGAACAGCATTGGGCATTTTGTTTATAGGGTTGTTGCATTGTGTATATTTCAAAATGCGATTTTAAAATATAGATATAAATATTCATAATGTATGTATTGAATTGGATCATTTGAGAATCTTACACGGACCATAATCAATTGTTTTGAGTAACAAGATTCTCGACGATAATTATTAGTCATTTCACTTCTTCATATCTTTCTACCAATTCGATAAAAATGAATGATGTCAAGTACCAAAAGTGTTTATCGAAGTGTACATAGTAGTTCCGTTGTGTTATTTCTGATTTCGTAGTGATTATTGATGTATGAGGAAAGCGTTTATGCCGTTATTTAATGGTGGTTTGCGAGGGTCTACACCCATATCTTACCCAAATTTGGGTGCACTACACCCCTCTTCCTAATGAATTTTTTTAGGTCGTGAAACAAAAGTGGCCTAATTTATCCTTAAGGGTAAGTGGGTATTCCTAGCGGTTACTTCTATATTTATGAAGAGTGCTCTAGATAGGATCTGTGCGCTGCCTACTATAGGTTAAGGGGAAGATGTGTGTAGGTGGGTTTGTAAGGATTCCAAAGTTAATTATCACTTTATTAATAACATATATATATATATATATATAGAGTACATAGTCAGCAAAAGATCCAATAACATGAAGACATGTAATACAACTAACTACTATGAGGTGGACAACTGGACCAAGTGGTTTACATCCCTAATAGGTCCCCTCAAGCAGTTAGGGGGAGAACCCACAGTCAGCTTGCCTTCAAGAATAGAGAACCGAGACCAAGATACCCCCTTCGTGAGGACATCAGCTATCTGATCAATTGTGGAGAGATAACGAACCAGCAATAGTCCAAAGGAGACCATCTCCCTCACAAAGTGAAAGTCGATCTCAATGTGTTTCATTAGAGTATGAAACATGGGGTTTGCTGAAAGGTATGTGGCACCGATGTTATCACAAAAAATGAGAGGTGCCATAGGAAGAAAAAAATGCAGCTCATGAAGAAGTGAACGCAGCCAAAGTAACTTAGCAGTTACACAGGCAATGGCTCTATATTCAGCCTCAGTAGACGACTGAGACACTGATCGTTGCTTACATGAACACTATAAAACCAGATTTGGGCCAAAGAAGACAACATAGCCAGTAGTAGACCTTCTATCGTTAGGGCATCTTGCCCAGTCAACATCAGAGTAGGCAGTGAGCTTGACATTAGAAGAAGATTTTATTAAAATACCATAAGAAGGAGTACCCTTGAGATAGCGCAAAATTCTATTTACAGCCCCCCAATGCAAATCTGTTGGTGAATGCATAAATTGTGCTACTTATTGACAGCAAAGCTAATGTTAGGCCGAGTGACTGTTAAGTATTGTAAAGCACCAATAATGCTTCGATATTCAGAACTGTCCCTTAAAGGAACCCCTGAATTAAGATCAAGAGGGGAACCCAAAGCAACCGGAGTAGAGATGGGCTTAGCTTTTGCCATTTGAGCACTTTGTAAAAGATCAATGGTATACTTACGGTAAGACAGTAGTATGCCGATAGAGGATCGTGTGACCTCGATGCCAAGAAAATAATGGAGCTTACCAAGATCCTTCAAAGCAAAAGTACATGATAGGAGTCTTACTAAATTCTGAACAGCAACTTGTGTGTTTCCAGTAATTAGTAAATCTTCAACAAAGATCAAGAAATCTTCTCGGGCCAGAAAATAAATTTAGAAAAGAGCAAGCTATTCCTGGGATCAGTTCCAACTCACAAAAAGCAGAGCATCGCTAAAGAGCTTGGTATTCCTATTTGTAATTTCCCCACCAGCTATTTGGGTGTCGAAATTTTTAAGGGAAGGGTAAAGGAGTCTTTACTCCCTATTATGGATAGAGTTAAAGGTTGGCTGGCTGGGTGGAAAGGAAAAATTATGTCGATGGATGGAAGGTGGAATTGGTCTGCTCTGTCAATTTGGGAATGATGAATCATAGCTCAGTTGTTTATTGGTGGCCATCGCCCCTTATTGCTATTATGGAAAGGTGGATGAAGAAATTCATCTGGACCAGTGAGATTGATATTGCAAAAAATATCATAGTCCGATGGGATGTATGTTGTAGGCCCAAGGATGAAGGAAGTTTGGGGTTGCATAGGCTCAGAGACATAAATAAAGCCATGCTATGCAATATGGTCTAGAGGGTAATACATGAGAAATCTATAGCCTACAGCTTCCTAAGGGCGAGATTTCTTAGGAGGGATGGATCTTTCAATCAGGTTATAAGTCCTCCTCTATTTGGCCAGGATTTAGAAAGATGTGGGATTTTATGTCCTCAAAAGAAGCATGGTTGATCAGAAATGGAGAAAATATAAAATTCTGGACTGATAATTGGTTGGGTAATAAATCCATCTTGGAGATGGTCAACCTCGAGAATGGTCTTGGCCCCCCTCCCTTTGAGGGTAAGGTTAGCGACTTTATTGAAAATTTCCATTGGAAATTGCCTAATGTTAGCTCATCCTTATTGCAAAGCATATTTGAGAAGATCCAAGATATCAAAATTCCTTCATATGCCTGTGAGGACATGTGTTTATGGAGTTTGTCTTCTGATGGGGGTTTTAGCTCTAATTCTACCTGGGAGGACATCAGGAGCTGCAATCCTAAAGTTCCATGGGCTACTCTGATTTGGAGTAAGAAGTTATAGCCAAGAGCGTCCATATTTGGGTGGAGGATAGCGCATGGAAAACTCCCGACGGATGAAGCTATTAAAAAAAGGGGCATTGCTTTGGTTTCAAGATGTAGCTTGTGTGGCATGGAAGTTGAGTCTATGGATTATATTTTCCTTCAATGCTCTTTCACAGAGGAATTATGGTTGTTCTTCAGTGGCTGCTTCAATGTGGTTTGGAAGAAATCGGATTCCATGGCCGAATTTCTTCAATGGTGGAAAAGGAAGCTTAAAATTGTTTGCTACAAAGAGGTGTGGGCTCTGGGGTTAGTTACTATGGTTGACCACATTTGGCGTGAAAGAAATAATAGACGGCATAAAGGCAAGGCGAGGCCGATAAATTTCATAAAGCAAATGATTCTTGAGGATATTAAATCCTCCAAACTAAGCACCATAGGAGATGTGAAAACTACCGTTGATGTTATTTGCTGCAGAAAACTTGGCTTATTGATTTAGAATATGCCAACTCTACCCATCTTAGAGGTTTATTGGTGCAGATCTCAGGTAAACTGGATCGAACAGAACTTTGGTGGAAGCTCTATGGGCAATCCTGGCAAGTAGGAGTTGGTGGGATCTTTCGCGATCATATGGAAGCTGTTCTGGACTCCTATAAAATTTTTATGGGGGTCTCAAAGGTTTTCCAAGCGAAGGTGGAAGGGTTCATGGTGGGTCTGATGCGTGCTCGAGAAATGGGAATTACTTGCTTGTGGGTGGAGACTGATTCCAGCGCAGTTGCAATATCCTTCTAGAAAAAGAATATCCCATGGTTTGCCATACAGAGATGGATCTTCCTTCAACCTTTCTTGGAGGAAATTTCATGGAAAATGATTCACAACTTCAGGGAGGAAAATTTGATTATAGATTATCTGGCTAGAGATGCAGCAAAGACGGTGATTTCAGGCTCTAATATCATATTCCCTGACCTTATAAAAGATCTTATCAGAAGAGATGCTAAAGGCCGTCCGAATTATAGATTTTGTTAGTTCGCTTCCCTATCCCCGGCTAATGGCAATGCCGAAGGTGGGGGCTGGGGTAGCGATGTTCCCTTGAGTTTCTTTTTTCTTGGTTGATTGTAATTTGTCTTATTTTTTTTTTCT
>NC_056560.1:36819302-36844195 GCF_013358625.1 Macadamia integrifolia | reverse complement strand
TTTAGCGGAAAAAAAAAAAACATAGATCAAGAAATAGATGAGAACCCCTTTAGAGTGGTAGACAAAGAGACTGGTATCGGTTTTGGAGGCCACAAAACCATGAGAAACCAAGAAGTGGCTGAGCCAAGTGTACCAGGCTCGAGGCACTTGTTTTAGACCGTATAATGATTTGTGTAAATGACAAACATCATCAGGGTGCACCAAATCAACAAAGCCAAGTGGCTGCTGCATAAAGACTTCCTCAACAAGGTCACCATTCAAAAAGGCATTGTCAATGTCTAGTTGGCGCACTAGCCATGAGAACATAACAGCAATAAAAAGAACCAACTGAATTGTGGACGACTTGATCTCAGGGCTAAACGTCTCAGTATAGTCAATACTTGGTCGTTGATGGAACCTTTTTACAACTAGTTGCTCCTTGTAGCGCTCAACAGTACCATCAGGGTTGCGTTTGATTCGGAAGACCCATTTGCACCCCACAATATTGCATCCCTGCGATGAAGGAACCAACGACCAAGTACCAGAGTTAATAAGAACATTGAGCTCCTCAGTCATAGCAAGATGCCACTCTGGAAATTTTATAGCCTAGGTATAGCTGGTAGGTTCAACTAAGGCCTCGAGGGGATGTTTTGTAGCCATGAGAGTGAGTTGAGAGGGAGGTCCACGAGAGGCCCCTGTTTTGGACCTAGTAAGCATAGGGTGAGAGCCACCTTCAGTAGGGTCTGTAGAGACTTCGGGAGGCCCATGATGAGATAGTTGCTGAACTAATCCATCAGAACAAGGATCTGATTCTAATGCTGATTCTGGTGAGACTATGGGCCCCGAATGAACCAGAACGTGGGATTAATCTAGAACCTAAGTTGGGGCTACTGGAGGTGGAGAAATCTAGTGAGTTTGGACTTGGGAAGAGATATCCAATGAATGAGGTAGCACAGAGAGCACAGGGACAAAGGAGTATGGTAAAAGAATGAGTAGTTGTAAGTTACACTAGGACTCCACGGTGGAAGCTAGAGGAGCAAACCATAAGGAAGGTAAAACAGAGAAGGGAAACTGAGATTCATCAAATTGTACATGACGAGAGATTTACAGCCTATTGGCAGAAACATCAAGACATTTATACCCTTTTTGCTGAAGTGAATAACCAAGAAATAGACAAGGCTTGGATCGTGGTTCCAATTTGTTGCGGCTATAGGGACGAAGCCATGGAAAATAAAGACAACCAAATGTTTTCAGAAAAAGGTAATCAGGGGGTTTATGGAAGAGACACTCAAGGGAACTGGTATAACCAAGTATGGATATTGGCATTCTGTTTATGAGATAAACGGCTGTTGAAAAGGCATATGACCAATATGCAGATGGGAGATGTGAATGAAATAAAATAGCTAAACCAGTTTCAACAATGTGTCGATGCTTGCGTTCAACAGCACCATTCTGAGCCTGCGTATGGGGACATGAAACCCGTTGAGAAATGCCATGTAAAAGAAGAAATGAATCAAGTTTTAGGAATTCAGACCCACCATCTGTTTGAAGAGTCTTAATAGAACAAGAAAAATATTTCTCAACCATAGCTTTGAAGTGAATGAAGACAGACAAGACATCAGATTTATGTAAAATTGGATAGAACCATGTGTATTTACTAAAGTCATCCACAAAGATCACATAGTATAAAAAATTATCCAGAGAAGCAATTGGGGCAGGTCCCCATACATCACAGTGCAGCAATTCTAAAGGAGCTACACTAATTGAAGAAGAAATTGAAAAAGGGAGACAATGACTTTTGGAGCATTGACATGCTTTACAGAAGGAATGCGTGGTACGAGAAACAGGGAGAGAATGGGTGTTGACAATGCGATGAGCTATCTTGAATGATGGATGACCCAACCGATGATGCCAATCATCCATGGGAGCACAAACAGCCGAGTTATAAAATCAATTTGAATGACAGGGAACACAAAGCTCATAGAGTCCATTATTACTCTGGCCTTGGAATAAAGTCCGCTTTGTCATCAAGTCCTTAAGAAGAAAATAAGAAGGATAAAACTCAAAGTAAGCATTGTTATCAACACAGAATTTCTTTACTAATAACAGGTTTCTGTGAATAGAAGGAACATAAAGAACGTTAGACAAATGAAACTTATTTCCAGATAGTGAAAAATCTAGAGAACCTGTGTGTGAAATAGACACACCTTGTCCATTACCAATGATAATTTGTTCAGGACCAGAGAAAGGAGATGTAATAGCTAAGTTGCTCATAACTGCAGTGATATGATGATTAGAACCAGAGTCGAGAAGCCAAGAACGGGAAGAGAAAAAAGAAAAATAGAAAAAATTACCAAGAAAAACATGGTTAAAGCGTTGTGGATAGTGAGAGGCTATATGACCATCCTGAGTGCAAATTTGACAGCAAGAACGACGATTTTGGGAGAAATGTGGAGGATGAGATCCCTGAGGAGGAGATCCCAAAATAGTCCTGATGAGGTCCCTGAGGCTTACCTTGTTCATAACCAGAGCCAGAATGTTGCCCTTGAGGCTGTTGAGAACCAGGTCACGAAGACTGATACTAATTTTGATTTTGATTCTGATTATCATGCTGATGATAACAACGATTACCATGGTAGCCAGAAAAATATTGATTATTGTAGGAACGTCTAGTGGAGGATCCACGCTGACGATTATCAATAGGCAGTGTAGCCACATTTGTAGTTGAGACCATAGTGGAAGTATCATAAAAAATAGAGTGGAAAAAGCTCTCGTGACTTAGTAGCAGATCCGCTAGTTCCACAAACAAAACCGACTCATCGTGCAGATGAATTGAGGTTGTAAAATCTCTATAATCAAAACCATGACCTTTAAGAGTAGTGAGGACCAGATCTTCATCATAGATTGGCTGATCTATAGCAGCAAAAGTATCAGCAGTAGAGAGAATCACAAGAAGATAACCAGAAAGCGAGTCCGAGCCTTTCTGAAGACGAGACAAGAGATCTTTAAGGTCCATAACTCTCATTCGTGAAAAGGTGCAAAGATCCAAGCATGAACTTCCCAGGCAACTCGAGAAGTGCCAGCACTAACAATGTGGGAAATAGCCATTTCAGAGAGAGACAAGATGATCCAGCTTAGGATCAATTGGTCCTAGCGTTCCCAAAGAGAGACCGTAGCCAACGAAGAAGCAACAACTTTAGAGTTTGTTGAAAAAAGGTCAGGAACCTCTGGACATAGAAAGGATCTATCGATAGATCCTAGGAGATTATATCCTCTGAGAAGAGGAAGAAACTGAGCTTTTCACAACAAATAATTGGTAGAACTCAGTTTAAGAGGAAGATGAGGAGAAACATTCGGAGTAAGAGCCAAACTAGAGCCAGAGATTCCATCAGAGACAGCAGAGGGAGAGGAAGCAAAGGGAGAAGAAGCCATGAAAGCACAAACAAGAACCAGAAATCAAGAACAAGAACCAGAGCTTGTTAGAGCGATTAAAAGCTCTGATACCATGTAAGGATTCCAAAGTTAATCATCACTTTATTAATAACACACACACACACACACATATATATATATATATATATATAGAGTACATAGTCAGCAGAAGATCCAAAAACATGAAGACATGTAATACAACTACTATGAGCTGGACAACTAGACCAAGTGGTTTACATCCCTAACAGGGTTTTGTCGCCCTTGGGGAACTTTTCATTAAAATCCCATGGGAGGTCTTAGAAAATCAAATCCAAAAAATAGTTAGGCTAAGGTAGTTTAGGGATCCCATGCTCTGTCACAGTAATCGATCTGTGCATGGAAGCTCATCCATGGTAAATTATCATGTGATAACATCATTATAGGGAAAGGGGTCTATTGGCCATTTAGATGTGAGTTGTGCCACCTGGAAGAGGAGTCAATCTATCACCTTTTCCTTAAGTGTGATTCTGTGGTCTTCCTTCTCGGATTGTTTTGGAGTTACCTAATTGAATAATTTTTCCAATTATATAGAGATCAATAGATGGTGGAGGCATAAATCCAATGTTCTCGGTCTAAAGGGTGCATTGGGTTACATGTTAATTTCTTATTTTATTTAGCTGGAAATAAATGCAAGAAGGTTTAATGAGGCTCTTGCCTTGGGGTTGGGAGAGTAGAATCTGTTAGCCCCTAATCTGAAAGGTCGGGTTCAGACAATTGCGGATCTCATGTGTATTAATAGGCTCAAAATTCAAGTTCCCAGGTCTAGGCCTAATACTTTAATTGAAGTGCTTTGGTGTGCCCCTACTCCAGGATGAGTAAAATTAAACATTGATGGGCACTCACTGGGCAACCCAGCTAGGGTGGGCGTAGATGGTATTTATAGGAACAATAATGCCAGGTGATATCTCATTTCAAGTCATACTTGGGAGTGACTACAGACTTTGAGGTAGAGTTTCTTGCATTTATGTTAGGGCTAGAGATGGACAAAGAAAGTTCATATCCTAGGATATGGATTGAGTGTGATTCGGCAGTGATGGTAATAGCATCAAAAGGGCTAGTTCCATGGTTTGTCTTGCAGCAATGGTCAGCCCTTCAGTGTTTCTTGTCTGTCATTGAGTGGAAAGTAACTCAAAGCTACCAGGAGGCTAATCCCATTGTTGATCATCTTAAGAAGTCAGCAGTGAAATTTGAAATTTCTACTCCCTTGGGCACAATCTGTTCTTGAGTATTTTCAAGCTGATGGTCTTGGTAGACCAAGGTTTAGGATGCACTATGATGAGCACAATAATGTGTGAAATCTTAGGGATATAAGTGTACATTTTGCCCCACTTTGGATAGTACTACTTTTATTTTTCTTGTTTTTTTTAGTTTTCAAGTCTACAAGAGAAAGTGCTTAAAGTGAATCAAGAACCAATTCAAAGGTGGGACCCACACATTGGTACCACATCCTCTCTCCTACAAAATCCTGAAGATTATTTTCTCTCCATGCCACCTCACAAGATCTTGAAGATGCTATGCAGAGAATCCTTTTTTATTTAATCAAGATTGCAAGATATTGGTGAATATTGTAAGGAAGGAATAGAATTTGTTAATTTTGGAAACTGATTCTCTCTTTCCTCACACAATATCTCAGAGAATGAGGATTTTTACCAAGATTTAATTTCATTTTATTTTTTTTCTTTTCTTAAAGAGGACTTATAGAAGGAAGGAGGCAAGAAAAAACCCCTATAAAAGCCCCTTCCTCCCCCTCCTATTTTATTATTCCCCTTAGTTTATTTCTAGTTTATGCTTAGTTTTCTTCTCTCTCTCTCTCTCTCACTCTTTAGTTTTAGTTTTTCTTTATTGTTGCTTTAATCACTTTTGTAATAGTTTTTTATGTCAATTAATGCAAGCACTCTTTTATTTTTATTCAGTCTTTTATGTTTATGATTTATGCAATTGAGTTGTAATTTTTAAAGTTATAGTTCTAGGCTTAGATCTAGGTGACAAGATCACGAGCCGTGGAGCATCTTTTTTTTTTTCAAGCTTAGTTTTTTCTTTCAAGATTTGTTTTCTCTAGTACTAGAAATTTCAGATCTGGTTTTTAGTACTGGTAGTATCTCAAATCACCCAAGCTTTCAAGTTCAAGCATTGATTCAAGTAAGTAGGCTTCTTCAATAGTCTTCTCTCCCCCATCTCATTCCCTTTTCTGACTACACTTTCTTTCTTAATTTAGGATTTTAATTTCAGTCGTTACATTATTGCTATCCTTTTCCCTCAAGGTTCATGGCTAGTGTATGTGTTGGCTTTGCCCCTCCTAGCCATTGAACCATCAATTTATTACTTTTATTTTAATTGTCTCCCTTTCCCTAAAGCCAAGTAGAGTAACCCTTGTAAGAGTGACTCTCTGGTCAAGTAGGGAAGCTCATATTATGATGCATCCTTCAGGCTAAGTAGAGAAACCTACTTGTGAGTCTCTCTCTAGCTTTCTCCCATTTCTTTTACTTTATTTTTATTTCAGTATTTTTTTCCTTTATTTTTTTTTTTAAATTGGGTGGGTTGTTTATTTTCAGTTATTTATTTATTTAATTTTAATTGTGTGGCTTGCGTCTTTAAATTCTTAGATGACGAATGGTTAGGACGTTATTTTAGGTACATATGTTTAGGACGGTAATTAGAATTAGATCACAATCATTAATCGGTTCACTTTTGCATTATTAAAAGAAGTAAAAGAATAATGTGGCTGCTCTCCTTGTGTTCGAACCGTAGCTACACTGATCCATACGCTTGCGGTTACATTTAAAATCTCAATCAACCATCTTCTAGATTAGAGGCTATAATGCTCTCGGTCTGGATGGTATCCCAGCCAGATTCTACCATTTGCATTGGGAAATAGTGGGGAACGATGTTGTCTCTGTTGTCCAACATTTTTTCGCCAATGGGTATAACCTAAGGGCTTTTAACCATACTATCCTCACCTTGATTCCCTAAAGGAAAAACCCTTCTGAAATGGGGCATCTCAGACCAATCAGCCAATGTACTGTTGTCTATAAAATTATAGCTAAATGTCTAGCTGACCATTTGAAGCCCATTATGGACTCTGTCATTGATCAATCCCAGAGTGCTTTCATATCGGGAAGCTTAATCTCAGATAATATTTTTATAGCCCACGAAGCACTCTCCCATATACAGAAATCCAAGAGCAAAAAGGGCTTTATGGCCATAAAATTAGATTTAAGCAAAGCATACAATCGGATTGAATGGTCTTTTTTAGAACATATGCTTTTAAGGCTTGGTTTTGCAGATCAATGGGTTCACTGGGTGATACAATGTGTGTCTAATGTGGAATACTCCATCAAGCTGAAGGGGTCGATTATTGGAACAGTTGCCCCAACCAGAGGTCTCTGTTAGGGCTGCCTGCTAAGTCCTTACCTATTCATCCTTTATCAACAGGCCCTGTCCCAAAAATTCAGCTATGCAATCTTCAACAATGAGATGTCTGGCATCTGGATTAGTAAAGGGCCCCCCAGATCTCGCATCTCATGTTTGCAGACAATTGCATGATCTTTTCAAGAGCATCACCCTCCAAGGTGTCAACAATCAAACGGATTCTTGATGACTATTGTATGGAATCTGGACAACAACTAAACATGGAGAAATCAAGAATTGTTTTCAGCAAGGAAGCTCAGGTTATCTCTCGATCTGATATTTTCTTTTCTCTTGGGCTGGTTGAAGTTCAATCTCATGGAATTTACCTTGGCTTACCTTCTTTCTTCGGGATGGAGCGACAGATATTCTCCTTTATCACCGACAAGGTCTAGGTTAAGCTAAATGGATGGAGCGACAAGCACCTCTCTTCCGTCGGCAAAGCAGTAATGTTCCAATCCGTGGCTTTGTGCATTCCTACCTTTGCGATGTCTAATTTCCTTATCCCGCACGAGCTTTGTAAGGCGCTCAATAGAATGTTCCTCCTATTCTGGTGGAGGAAAAGTTCAAGACAGGGTGTCCACTAGGTCCAATGGCAATTCCTTTGCAAACCAAAGCAAGATGGAGGACTTGGCTTCCATCATTTTATCTCCTTCAATCATGCACTACATGCCAAACTAGGTTGGAGAATCATAAACAATCCCAACAACTTATGGGTCCGAGTTCTTAAAGCTAAATACTTTCCCCACACAAATTTCCTTGAAGCTAGACCGTTGAAAAGCAGTTCCTAGGGTTGGAAGAGTCTCTTTAAGGGAAGGGAATGTCTTCTTAAAGGGCTAAGGTGGCAGGTCAACAATGGAGTATTAACTGATGTCTTTAACAACCCTTGGATTCCCACCATTCCATAGGGGCGAATTTCATGCAGGCCACTCCCATCATTGGACCCCAAAGTGTGTACGTTGATTGATTGGCGGTCCAATTGTTGGAGATCAGATCTGATCTCTGACTTTTTCACCCACTCTGAAGCTCAAGCTATCCTACAACTTCTACTCAGCTCACAAACTATCAAGGATACATGGATGTGGTCTCTATCCCGGAGTGGCAGGTTTCTCTATGCGCTTAGCTTACCACTCAAGCTTATTCGATTCCACCACTAATGGTGCCCCAGCTTCAGCCTCCTCTGCAGTTTCCTTCTGAAACGAGATCTAGACGATGAATATTCAACCCGAGGTGCAATTGTTCCTCTGGCGATGTGGCCACGAAGCAATCGCGACTGCTGCTCGGCTAACAAAGAGAGGCATTGGGTATAGCACCTTATGCCCTGCCTGCCATCTTGAGGATGAGGATCCCATCCACGCGCTCCTCCGTTGTGATCACGCTGCAACTTGTTGGCTGGTTTCACCTCTTCGCATTAATGTCAAAGATTTTTGGGGTAACTCGGTATAAGAATGGGTCTCCTTCCTCCATGCTCGTTTTAAGGACGCGGCTCTGGTTAGCTACCTAAACATCATTTGGTCCTCGATCATATGGTAGATTTGGAAATCCAGGAACCAAGCGATTTTTGAGCTCAAGCACCTTTGCATCAGTTCAACCTTCATAGCCTTTAGTCTTATGATAGCGGAGGCTTCCAATCCAATCAGGCAAAGCAGTAACCTAGCCGATGCCATTCCTATTCCCTTAGCCTCAGTGGGTCCTTCATCTGAGTTGCATTATACTATCTTCACTGACGGTTCGTGGAATTCCATTCCTCCTCTTATTGAAGGGGTTCTATTGTTTGGGACCCAGGTGGCCTCTTCGTGGAAGCTAAATGTAAAAGAAGCTTTGTGACCTCGGCTTGTGGTTCAGAGCTTGAAGCCATCCGGGATGGAATTTTTCTTGCTGGCAGCCTTGGGTTATCTCGAATTATCATCCATTCGGACTATTCCCCGGTCGTCGCCTTCTTGAATGGGCAAGCCTCTTCCCTTGACTGGGTTGGTGCTACCATTGCCTAAGTCGTTATCCTTCTCTCGTCCACCTTCACCTCGATTATGTATATCCACATCTATCGTGAGAACAACTCAGCATCGAATTTTCTAGCCTCCGGAGCTCGGAAGCTCAGGCTCTCCTATGTATGGTGGCTCCGCCCACCACCCTTTATTGTAACTAGCTCTCTTATCTTTAGACGGTGCTTCCGCCGCTCTTCCTTCTTTCAATAAAGTATTCTACTTTTGTCCAAAAAACAAAAAAGTATCGAAATCTTATCGAATACCATACTGGCCCTTGCCTCAAGTAGGTTTCACCCACAACTTGGTAAAATGCCCAAAACCCCAGCTTGAGGATTTCCAAACAAGCATGTTGGGCTAGAATCACATGCTCATTTGAGGTCCAACTGGGATGGTCTCTTTAAGAAAATAAATCAAGGCCTTCCCTAGGTTTTTCCTGGTCTAGCAACTCTAGCCCACACCCTAAATCTATTCTAGCACATATTGCTTTTATGATATCTAGTTGAGAGGCTTCTGTAATTTCCTTTGGACAAAGATCAATGTCTTATGGCCTTAAATGACCTAGATTACCATTTTAGCCCTTCGGAGGGGCATCATATGGATTAGGTTTCCCTGCTCATTACTCTTCTAAAATCCTGACCTTTATAAATACGTAGAGATGGTTTAGTTGTCATCTTCATGATACGAAAACACTGAAACAAATCGACGAAGGTTCCAGAAGCTGAGGGAGAAGATGAGAGCCAAGGTATGAATCTCGCAATCATTAATCATTTCATTTTCTAATATCTTGGGTTGGATTCACAATTGTTATCTCATGGAATGGATTTTTGATCGATGTAACAAATAGTTATTCAGATAGATTGTTTTTACTGCCCTATTTCTTAGTTTTCTCAATGATTTCGTTTTCTATTGAATAATTTGTTGTTGGTTTTCTGGCTGATTGGTTCTTGAAAACCAGGTTAAAGTTTAGGTTTTTTTAGTTTCCCTTGTTAAATCGAGGGTTTTGTAGTTTTTTTTGCACCTTACTCATGCATCTTTACTTGATTTTTAGATTTGTTTAAATTTGGCTTATGACTGATGATTATTTGTGGAAACGCCTATGCCTAAATTTTGACCTCCTAAACACTTTGGTTGTCCTTTAAAACCAGGTTAAAGGTTGGGTTTTTTCTAGTTTCATTCGTTAAATCTAGGGTTTTGTAGTTGCTTTTAGTACTAATTCATGCATCTTTACTTGATTTTGTTGGATTTTGGTTTATGACTGATGATTAATTGTGGATACACAAATGTCTAAGTTTCGACCTCCTAAACACTTTGAGTGTCCTTTAAAACCAGGTTAAAGGTTGGGTTTTTTTACAATTTCATTCGTTAAGTCTAGGGTTTTGTAGTTGCTTTTGGTCCTAATTCGTGCATCTTTACTTGATTTTTAGATTAGTTGGATTTTGGTTAATGACTGATGTTTTTTTGGGGGAATGTCGATCTATGATTTTCGACCTCCTAAACACTTTGATTGGCTTAATGATTTATTTTATTGTTTTATTACTCAATGCCCTCTTGATCTTCTTTTTTCGACGACTTAGTGCTTCATTTAGGATTAATTCTATATGTTGTCATGTATCCCTATTAAATTGTTGTGGTGATCATTCGCTTGTTTAGTTTTTGGGGATATTTTGTGTTGTTGCCCAGGTGCTTCATTTAGGATTAATTCTATATGTTGTCATTAATCCCCATCAAATTGTTGTGGTGATCATTCACTCGTTTAGTTTTTTTGGATCTTTTTTGTTGTTGCCCAGCTTCACCTGAAATTTAGTTATTTGGGGTTACTGGTTAATTAATTGACAATTGCATGTGCTTGAAGCTAATGTTTTTGGTAGTAGAGGAACATTAGTAGCACCTTGAATTCTTGCATCATGGATTTTTTTTGTTTTTGGCACTTGATGATGGGGTTTTGAAACCTCAAGCAACAAAGCATGTTGTGCTTATGTTAACATTTTTGGTTATTGTGATCATCCATAGGTTAGGGACCCTTGTTTTTATGTTAGGGAAAGTTATGGGCATCCATCCCTTGGTATATTTTTGGATTTAAATTGTATACTGACGCTTTTTAAATCATTGCATTAAAATCTTAATTCATATTCTAGTTGCCGTGGAAGAAGAAGCGCATGAGGAGACTTAAGAGAAAGTGCCGAAAGATGAGGCAGAGATCCAAGTAGATTGGAGCAGTGGCGCATGGACACAAAGATGGTTCGTTGTACACAATTCCTTTCCTCCTGTTATCACCTTCGTGTTGTGAAGGGATGATGCAGATACGCACCTATGGAGCAGTTCATACCCATCTGGGTTTCCGGATAGGGATGAACCAGATCCATATTGGTTTTGGGTCTAGTAGGATTTTAGAAATTTACTTTATTTAGGAAGATTGTCTTTGATTTTATTTTATTCACTTTATTTTATCATGTTAGGTACACGTAGGATTTAGAGAGTTGATTTGCAATTTGTTTCCTTGTTTAGGTTAGTTTCCTTATTTCAGTTGAGTTTCTATTTTATGTCTTCTATTTTCCTTTAAATTGGTTGTAACCAATAGACAAGTTAGATTGAAGAAAATATGAATTGAGTGAGTATTTGTGAAGCATACGGGCTTATGTGAGTGATTCTCTTCCCTCCCCCCCTTTTCTTAGTGTAATTTCTCCCTTTCCATGCAACTCTGAAACCCATCTCAGTGAATATTCCTATTGGCCCTCCATCAATTGATATCAGAGCCGAAGGATCCCCATTCCTTCCCCTCCATCTCTCTTCCTCCCTTATCATTCTCTGTCTGGGTTCTACCGTGACTCAGAATAGCTAAAGAAAAAAAAAGTTCTTTGTTGCCCAAACTGAGAAGCTGAACCAGTACCTCAACCCTTTCTTTCAAGTCCCAGTCCCAAACTCTTGTCAGTTCCTGTCGCTGGGGTTCCAAATATAAATAAAAAAAAATCCCAAAAACCTGTTGAAACTCCAATCGTAATCCCTCCCTTTTCTCCTCCCTTTGATTCCCAACCAGTAGACTCCTCTTTCCCTTTCTGCCCACAGCAAGTGAAAAAGAAAAAAAAATCGAAGAGAAGCAGTAGTGGTAGCAACCAGAAGAAGAAGAAGAAGAAAAGAAGACAACAAGAAGAAGAAAGAATAGACGAAAAAGATGAGACGAGAGGGCGGAACAGAACCAGAGAAGAAAAGAAAAAAAAAAAAGCAGAACAGTAGAGAGAAAGAGAAACAGAAGAAGAAGAAGCAGAGAACCACAAAGAGAATCAAACATACCTGGTTCGAACTCCAACTCCAGCCACCTCCTTCGAAGTCGACCCTATTCCATTGTTGGTATAAGACGACTCCAAGTCTTCAACGTCTTTCACCCAATCCGTGAGTTAAGTGCTCCTTTTTAGCTTTAACCCAGAATTCCCAAAACTACCCCTAACTTTTCATTATTTCTTTTCTTCCATGTTTGTTTCTAATTTCCAAATCTGGCCTTTAGTCCTATTTCCTTACTAGTTTCCAAGTTTATGCATACCCACCTTATAAGCTTATTTCCTTACTAATTTCCAAGTTTATCCATACCCACCTTATAAGCTGCTCATGTTTCTAATTGATTTTCCTTATAATTTCGATTCTGCCACTTACTAAGTATTTTCAATTTAATTACAAGTTTTTCACTGTGGTCACAATATTCCATATATTCATTATTTTATCATTCTCCTTGAGTGATCTTTTACCATAGTGGGTCCATAGTGATTCTGAATAGAATACCTAGCCAATGGATCTCAATCTTTTATTGGATATCCGTCAACAAATGCAATTGATGCAAGTGAAGCTCTATGAGGCTCAATGACTTTGCATGGAAATCAAATCCGTAGCACAATCTACCCTCAACTATGTGATCTCAGTCGTTGAACAATAGGTAGATGAACCAGAAGATGAATCACCAGTGGTAGAAGATGAGATGGCATCGTTGGAAGTTGAAGATCAACTTGTGGAAAAATTTGAGTTGGTTGATCTCTTCAATGAACTGATCAATTTTATTTTTCCGAGTCACTACTTCACCAATGAACTTCGCATTGTGGATTTCATATCATTTGATCTTGGTTTCGATTGTGATTTCATATAGGCAAGGATGGATACTGATCGATTGGTGTTGATTCTCTCGTTCTATAAAACTCATGGATAAGTTTTTCTCAACGCGGGGAGAATTGATGCAGATACGCACCCATGGAGCAGTTCATACCCATCTGGGTTTTCGGATAGGGATGAACTAGATCCATATTGGTTTTGGGTCTAGTAGGATTTTAGAAATTTACTTTATTTAGGAAGAGTGTCTTTGATTTTATTTTATTCACTTTATTTTAGCAAGTTAGGTACATGTAGGATTTGGAGAGTCGATTTAAAATTTGTTTCCTTGTTTAGCGTAGTTTCTTATTTTAGTTGAGTTTCTATTTTATGTTTTTTTATTTTCCTTTAAATTGGTTGTAACCAATAGACAAGTCAAATTGAAGAAAATATGAATTGAGTGAGTATTTGTGAAGCCTACGGGCTTGTGTGAGCGATTCTCCTCCCCCCCTCTTTCTTAGTGCGATTTCTCCCTTTAAATGCAACTTTGAGACCCATCTCAGTGAATATCCCTACCGGCCCTCCATTAAGGGAGGATGGAGTAGTGAAAGGCGGGTCATTGTTGGGTCTATATTCCCTCTTTTCTCAGTTTTACAATTTAAAACTAAGCTATACCTTTAAGTACTGAGTATAGACATGTATTGAGTGGTTCCTTTCAGTAAGTTGTTTCGGAGTATCTTGATTCATTAACTGGTTAATGGAATTTGTGTTTGAGATTCTTGTTTCAGTAAGTGGTTCCTGCTTCTCTGCTTTACAGTATAGCCATGCTTTGTTTCTTTTACTTGGAATTAGTTTTTGCTCAATAGAATACTCTTTGTTGGCTGGTTAGTTTTCTAGTTGGATATATTCCAAGTTATTGTTGTCTTCTCAGAGGTGAGATGGATAAAACTGCTCTTGGGTGATTAAAACGAACGCTCTTGGTCCAACGGTAAGGTGTGAATGTTGCAATCTAGTGGTCAAGCGGTTGAAACAACCTCTTGACATTCTCAGGTCAACGGTGAGAGGGGGCACGTTTGTTTTTCCCATTTGTGAGAATGTCAAATTTTAGGACACATGTAGGTCCCTTGGACTCTTCATATTGCACTGCAAATCATTCGTAGACGGCACTGGACGAATGATATGCATTGGCCTTGACGTATCGGTAGAATTTTCCTACTACAATAGATTTTCCAAAGTTGAAGCCTGGGATAATTCATGTGTATTGGTAGCCAGCATGTTATCATCACATTACAAAACAAAGAGGACCGAGTTTCCTTTCACCCAGGGTGAAGAGAACCATTATCTAAACCTTAATCTATAGGATCAAATCAATGCGTCAGATCACCTTGGATGAAGAAATTCTCTCTTTTTAAGTTTGATAGTGGCATTCAATCCCATGAAACACATCATTTTCCTAGAAATTTAAGCACTATTGGTTTGCCGAGCCAGTCATGACTCATGACCAAGGATTAAAGTATTGGTATCGATTGTGCTAACTAAATTTAAGATACGTATCGGAAGGTATCATATTGTATTGGAGATATATGTTAAAATATGTTAGAGATCATTATCGTTATTAATTGATTAAATTTAAGATATGTATCAGAAGATATCTTATCGGAGATATTTTAAACCATGGTTATGACTTAAGACAAGTCTATTAACTCAAATATGTTAAGATGTCAGGAGGTCCTGTAATAAACTGAATCCATTCAAGGTGCTAAACAGATGCAGTTAAAAATTATGGTTTCAATTAAATAGAATTAGCATTTTCCAAAGTTAACTGTCAGTTTGATACTAACATTAAGCAAGGATTAAAGTATTGGTATCGGTCGCCGTATAGGTCAGCCAAAATTAAGATACGTATCGGAGGGTGTTACATCATATCGGAGATACACTAAGATACGCTAAAGATACACACATAAATGGATAGGAAACACTTTGTTGAATTATGTCGCTGTCGCTAATCCCGATAAGGGTTTAGTGCCTCTGGACAGGTCTGATAGGGGTATTCTGGACCTATCGGGCCTACTTTGTGCCTTTAGGGTTATGGCTAAGTTGGGGGGCTGTATTGTAACCTTCCTTGTTCTGTTTTTTTATATATATACATAGAGATAACCTGCGATCAGTCTATTCTGGATAGATTGCAGGTTGCTCTCCCTTTTTGAGGCTATCTGTGATTTCTCCTTCCTCTCTTCTCTTCTCTTTCTCTTGTTACAATCCCAAATTCCTGTAACCAAACCAGTAAACTAGAAAAAGAGAAGAAGAAAAGAGAAAGAGGAGAAGAGAGGAAGGAGAAATCACAGATAGCCTCAAAAAGTGAGAGCAACCTACGATCTGTCCAGAATAGACTGATCGCAGGTTATCTCTATGTATATATATAAAAAAAACAGAACAAGGAAGGTTACAATACTGCCTCCCAACTTAGCCATAACCCTAAAGGCTCAAAGCAGGCCCGATAGTTCCAGAATACCCCTATCGGACCTGTCCAGAGGCACTAATCCCTTATTAGGATTAGTGACAGCGACAAAACTCAACACTCTCCCTCAAGATGGAGCATACACATCATCCATGCTCAGCTTGGTACAACCACCGTGAAAACTAGGGGTAAACAAAGACTTAGTAAACATGTCAGCTAACTGATCTGTTAAAGGAACAAAGGGAGTCTCAATTAGCTTCTTCAGCACAACATCACGAACAAAGTGACAATCCACCTCTATGTGTTTGGTCCTCTCATGAAAGATTAGGTTACTGGCAATGTAAACTGCAGCTTGGTTGTCACAATACATCATCATTGGCTTAGTCATTGGAAACCCCAACTCCAAGGGTAATGACCGTAGATACATCAACTCAGCAGTAGTATGAGCCATAGCTTTGTACTCTGCGTCTGCACTGGACTGGGCAATAGTAGTCTGCTTCTTGCTACACCACATAATAAGATTACAGCCAACAAAGGTATAGTATCCCGTAGTGGATCTCTAATTACTAGCAGAGCCAGCCTAATCAGCATCAGAATAGCCAACAAGTTCCATGTGCCGATTAGGACGATAAATCAACTCTTTTCTAGGGCCACCTTTCAGAAAATGAAGAACATGAACAACAGCATCCCAATGGGCTTTCTGAGGAGACTGCATGAACTGACTAAGAACTCCAACAACATAAGAAATGTCAAGACAAGTCACAGTAAGGTAAATCAACTTTCCAATCAAAATCCTGTACTGATGCACATCTTGAAAAAGTTCACCATCGTCAACACCAAACTTTTGGTGAGGATCCATAGGAATATCAACTGGTCTAGATGCAAGCATCCCAGTATCAGATAGCAGATCCACAACATACTTTCTTTGAGATAGACTTGTCCCTTTTTTGCAGCGGATCACCTCAATCCCGAGAAAATAATGAAGATGACCAAGATCCTTAGTCTGAAAATGGCTCTGGAGATGAGCCTTTACTTCAGAAATACCTGCCTCATCATTGCCATTAAGAATAATGTCATCAACATATACCACCAAGACTACCAGCTTGTCAGCTCTATGACGAACAAATACTGAATTATCAGAATAGCACTGAGAAAAATCACAAGTGACAATGGTGGCACTGAACTTGTAAAGCCATGCTCCAGGGGACTGTTTAAGCCCATAAATAGCCTTGTGCAAGTGACACACATGACCTATTTTCTCCCCTTGAGCAACATAATCAGGAGGTTGCTCCATATACATCTCCTCCTGGAGATCACCATAGAGAAAAACATTCTTGATGTCCAACTGAAATAATGGCCAATCAAAGTTGAAAGCAAGAGATATAAGGAGGTGAACAAAGTTCAATCTGGCAACAGGAGAGAATGTCTTAAAGTAATTCACACCACAAGTCTGAGTATACCCTTTAGCAACCAGACGGGCCTTTAACCGCTCAATAGAGCCATCCGAATGATACTTAATAGTGTACACCCAACGACACTTAACCAGATCCTTTCCAGGAGGTAAATTTACCAGGCTCCAGGTACCACGACTCACAAGAGCATCCATTTCTACATCTATGGCAGCCTTCCATCCAAGAATATGGAGGGCATCATTATGGGAATGGAGAACGGGATTAGTGGAAAGGGATAGTGCAAGGCCATGGATGGGAGAGGGAAGATGAGATAATGACATAAAGTTATCAATAGGATACACAACCATAGATTTCTGAGTGCAAGAACATGTACCTTTACGATGTGCAATCAGTAAGTCACCAGGCGGAGGAGGAAGAGGAAATTCACCAGTGAAAAACGAAAATGGAAGGAGTGAATCTTCAGGATTAATGACCTCGCCACCTGGCTGTCCAGTCTTCTTCCTGCGCTGATAAGCCTGTAGGGGAGGTGAGTCATTAGTACTAGGAGCATCAGGTAGGGGTATAAGAGAGGGTATATGTGGAGGAGATGGAGAAGACCACTCTGAACTAGACTGGGACACCTGAGGAGAATAAAATGACGTACCTTCAAAAAAGGTCACATCAGCATTGACAAAATTCCAATGAGTAATGGGGTCATAACACTTATATCCTTTCTGAGTACGAGAGTAACTCAGAAAGACGCACTTAGTAGACCTCGGGGATAACTTGTCAACTTGCATATGCAAATTATGGACAAAACATATGCACCCAAAGACATGGGGTGGAACAGTAAAACTGGGTAAATTAGGGAAGAGAACAGAAAATGGAGACTTATCCGCTAGGACAGAGGATGGCATGCGATTAATCAAATAATAAGCGGTTAAAACACTATCACACCAAAAATGTTTAGGAACATGTATGTGAAACATAATGGCACGGGCAACCTTAAGGAGATGCCGATTCTTGCGCTCTGCTACCCCATTTTTTTGTGGGGTATAGGCACAACTAGTTTGGTGTATCATCTCATTGGTATCACAAAACTCAGATATATCAGTTACAACATATTCTAAAGCATTATCAGAACAAAAAATTTTAATAGGAATGCCAAACTGAATCTTTATTTCATTATTAAATTTATGAAACACATGTAAAAATTTAGATCTTTCTTTTAACGTGTACATCCATGTAAGGAGAGAATGGTCATCCACAAAAGTCACAAAATACTGGAAACCAAATCTGTTACTGACTCTACAAGGACCCCATACATCAGAATGATCTAAAGAAAATAAAGACGGACTATGAGACACTGTGCGAGATGGGAAAGACACACAATGATGTTGACCCAACTCACATGCCTCACACTCTAACTTAGGGACAAACTTAAAACTAGGAAATAAAAGCTGTAACCTAAAAAGTGCCTCTGTGCTGAAGAAGCTGATTTGAGACTCCGTTTGTTCCTTCAACGGATCAATTAGCTGACATGTTTGCTAAGTCTTTGTTTACCCCTAGTTTTCACAGTGGTTGTACCAATCTGAGTATGGGTGATGTGAATGCAATAGCTTGAGAGGGAGTGTTGAGTTTTTTCGCTGTCGCTAATCCCGATCAGGCATTAGTGCCTCTGGACAGGGCCGATAGGGGTATTCTAGACCTATCAAGCCTGCTTTGAGTCTTTAGAGTTATGGCCATGTTGGGGGGCAGTATTGTAACCTTTATTGTTCTATTTTTTTATACATATACATAAAGATAACCTACGATCAGTCTATTCTGGACAGATCGTAGGTTACTTTCCTTTTTTTAGGCTATCTGTGATTTCTCCTTCCTCTCTTCTCTTCTCTTTCTCTTTTCTTCTTCTCTTTTTCTAGTTTACTGGTTTAGTTACAGGAATCTGGGATTGTAACACACTTTTTTATACACTTTTGCATAAATTATTAGTTAAAAAAGCTATTGATAACATGTATTATGCATAAACACTAAATTGAGGGTATCACACTAAGAATTCAAGGTTTGTAGTTGTCCCATAAATGTAAAATCCTTGTTCTCAACCTTGATTTTCATTTTAGTTAGAGAGAAATATGGTTGGCAGCAACTTTGAAACAAAAACCCCTCAAAAAAATTAAGTTTTTCTGAAAAATGACCCAACTTGGCAATTATATGACTGTAGCGCACCATATCTGTACATATTGTACCATATCGGTATGTATCGATCGATACATACCAATACGTACTGATACACATCGATACATATTGAAACATACATTTCACTCAATTTTATTTTTTCCATAGAGTATCGGTACATATCGGTGAGTTTCAGTGGTGTATTGGTGCGCATCGTAAGATACGTATCGATACGAAAGGGTTTTAAAAATTTCATATATCGTATCGGTGTGTATTGTATCAGTAAGGGTCAATATGGTATGATATACACCGATACTTAAAACCCTGACATTAAGTAGCAAATGGATCTAAGTTGACCCAATTCATAACATAGATCAAGCAGAGAGATGGTAGCACCTGGCCTAGAGAAGTGGTTTGTGGATAGATTTCATTGGTGTTTTGGTGCTTGTTGCTAGGTGCTTTTAATGGCTAATGATTTGGTATGCACACCCTAAAGGTTGAAGAAGAAAGTGAAGAAGTAAAGGAACAAGGCTATGAAGGAATTCCTTAAAAGTTGCAAGAAGCAAGAAAATAACCAGAATTATTTTGTTGCAAAAAATGCTGAGAACATATTTGTGAATAAACCAAACACAACAGAAATGATACCGATAATTTAAGCCTCTTGGTTTGCAAGGATGAGGTGCTTTAGAGCTTGAAAGAACCTAAATGGATCCCATTGTTTGTTGCTTCTGATGAGGCTATGGATACCAGAAATCAAGATCCCCACCCTGAAGCATTTTTCAATACTGACCCTTCCACTCTCTAAAGAAGTCATTTCCTGGAAAAAAGTTAGTCTTGACATTAGATAATAAGTTTAAGCAAGTTAAAGGGTCTTCATTTTAAGCAGTTATCATTTATCAATGTGCAGAAGATCAAGGAATTAGTAAGTTAAAACTCCAATAATGCAAGTGCAGTACGTATATGCTGGTGTGCCACTTAATAGCAAGGGAAAGAATAGCCAATATTCCTTCATCAAGGCCAACATCTGACAAGAGGTTCAAAGGGAGGAAGGAAAACTTTCTTAAAGCTAACTAAGCCAAGTGCAAGGACTAACAGATAAGCCTTCAATAGACACAGATGAACCTCAATCAATAGTTGTTATGGCACCTAGGTGAACCAAGGTAGTTGAGGGGGGCAAGATTTAGGCGACACAAGCAAGGCGCCAGTCCAGACAAAGCCACCTGGAAGCCAAGGCGTCACCTTGAAAACAATGCCTCATTCATGACCATGTAACAGATTTCATTAATCTAAACCAGAAGGGGCAAGATAATGAGCTAAATTATTGTCACATCTTGGACTATAGACAGACTTGTTACTTGAAGGTTAGACAACCAAAATTTGACAGCATACAAGATTTAAATAACTAACATGGCCAACATATCATATTTGAGCCACTGAACAATCTTCTTTGCATCCATCTCTATCTAAATCCCACCCTGTTGTAGTTCTCTGGCTTGATTCAGTGCTTTTGATAAAGGCCCAATCTCCATTCTCTGGGTGGTGCCTCTCTACCCTGTGCTCTGCACATTTATGCTGCAGGAAAAACTTGATCTTGCCATTCCTGAAGATCTATGACATGCTTCAATCTCCTCTAATAGAATAAAAATCTCCATCCATTGTTATACCCATGCCCAAAAACCCCGGCTAATTTCAACTTTTGTACATGGGTGATGCAACCAGGTGACAATCACTAGTAACTTAAGGATTTGCTCAGCTCATTACATGAAAGGACTACATACCATTGAAGGAGTTAAGGTATGTACTCTACCATTGAAGAGAATTTCCCCGAACCTTGTTAGTGAAATGTACCAAGAGGAGGAGCCCATGCACCGAAAACACCTTGAGAAGGCCCCACTCAACTTAAGGAACCATTTCCTCACAAGGGTGACCAGGTCAGCCTTCACTGGCTGATGGTCACCGACTGATGGAGCATCCACCGGTGAACACCCTCTGGTGAGAATACTGGCCGAAAACAGGTTAATTTGCCATGAGACCCAAGTCTTCGCACCCGTGCACATCAAACCATCCCCAATAGTTGGGACAACCTATTGGGGAATAGATTAATGTATCCGGACACCCTAAGGTGGGTCCGTTAGTTCCGAATAGCAGAATAACTCGGTATTGGGTAAAAACCCATTAATTCCCCAAACAACCCTTAGTGAGACTTAACTGGCTATAAATAGGGCACTTACCATTCATTTCTTCTCCTACCAAAATAGAAAGAAGGAAAGGGAGAAAGAAGAAGAAGAAGATGGAGAAGGAGAGCAAGGGAGGGAGGAAGGAGGAAGGCTAGGGCTCCATTCTTGAGGTAAGCCCACATGCTCATCTCTCCACACACACACATAAATCTCTCTCTCTCTCTCTCTCTCTCTCTCTCTCTCTCTCTCTCTCTCATTTCACTCTTTATTGGAAGTAATGGAGACCCAACCAAATCCCACCTACCCAACCATAAAGACTACATAATGGGAGGAGGAAATTAGAGTAAGAGACCTACATTGGCAAGGTTATTCACTCAACCTTCGGTCTAAGGACAAATCCCTATGAAACTCCTAACCAAAACCCTAGGAATTGGGAATTTGAGCAAATTCTCTATGATCTAACATCCTAACCTAATCCTAAGTTGGGGAAAGTGAAATTAAACCTATGTATGGTGTGTGAGAGTAATTTCATGAGCCATTAATGACCATTCCATGAGCTCAACCTAAGTCTTCCCCAATTTAGCTTAACCTAGACTTGTGTATTGAGGAAATTGGGTGTATCTTGAAACCCTATGTTGATCCACTCACTAATTTCACTAAACCTAAGCTAAGTGAAGTGTGTGAGGATGCCCTACATGAAAACCAACCCTAAAATCGTAAAACCCAATTTGTAAATTATACAAAAGAGGGAGAAGGGAGGAATGGAGTTGGGAAATGACACCCCACTGAAAAATACGCATTTCCACCACCATACACAGAGGCCATAGGGCCAATAGGGCTGATATGGGCAAGAAACCCCCGATTTTAACTTCACCGACTGATGGTCACCGGCCAGCCGGTGAAGGCAGGGACCATCCACTGGTGAAAATATAACAGGATATGCATTCCTTTCGGATTTGTCCACTGGTGAACTCCCCAGCGGACGATCATCCATCGATAACCATTCACCAGTGAAAATATTACAGGATGTGCACCCCTTTCGGATTTTTCCACCAGTGAACTCACTGGCGGATGGACATCCGCCGATGAACCATTTTAATGCTATATTTTTATCCTTTTATTGGGCCACGAGTCCTAGTGTCCCACTCCTCTTTGAATCACCGAATAACCTAAAAACATTATGTATCCTAGGAGTGGAACTAAGAAGTGATGGGGCCATGTAACCTGAAACCATCAACTATCTACCATCATCTAGAACTCGAGGTGAGGGGATTTTGTATGTTTTCATGGAATGCTTGCATCATATCGCATATGTGGGTGAATCATGCCATTTTGCATATTATTATCTTATTCCTTGTGGAAAATGTTGATGTGGCATGAGAATGTGGATTATGGTTGTGCGAGTGTGTGTGCGTGTGTGTGTGTGTGACTGGGGTGCAGGGTGGCCAATGGTTTTTACCGGCGGCACTGCATGCTCAGGGTGAGTGTGTGAGTGTGTGTGTGACTAAGATGCAGGGTGGCCAACAGTTGGTGCCGACGACACTGCATGCTCAGGGTGTGTGTGTGTGTGTAACTGGGGTGCAGGGTGGCCAACAGTTGGTGCCGGTGGCATTGCATGCTCAGGATGAGTGTGTGTGTGTAACTGAGGTGCAGGGTTACCAACGGTTGGTGCCAACGGCACTGCATGCTCAGGGTGAGTGTGTGTGTGACTGGGGTGCAGGGTGGCCAATGGTTGGTGCCGGTGGCACTACATGCTCAGGGTGTGTGTGAGTGTGATTGAATTGTGTTGTGGCATATTAGAATGCATTGGGCTAGGATAACCACCCTGGTGCTACAACCCTTGCCAATAGGGGTTTACGTATTGGCTAATCCTCTTGTCTGACAGTCCGTGGTTGGGGACAATTTTTGGTGACTAAGGTACGAAGATGCCAGCATCATGATAGACCCACATACAATATTTGATTCGGTGACGGGTATACCCTACATGCGATGTTTGATTCAATGTAGTGGTATTATGAGAGGGTTATTAATAGGGTTTGTCAGGTAACGATGTGGTTCCGGAATCGGCACGCTCCTGACTCGTAACTGGCTTGTATCCCTAGGGACTGATAACGTACATTCATGACTTGGGATAACACCTATGTTGCAGTAGCACTTATACCCCTTTGGACTTAGAAATTGTTGCTTAGAATTGTTTGCTAAAACTGGATCATGTCATTTCATTCATCTAATTGCATTAATATTGTTGTGGGTGAGCATTTATACTTGTTTCTATTTTATTGATTTTTGTGGATGTATGGGTGTGTGTGTACCGCTCACTAGGCTTCGTGGAAGCTCACCCCATTTGTTGTAACATCTTTAGATGGTGGAACCAGTGCAGAGGCAGGCTTAGGACTTCGGTGGCAAGGGCAAGGCTTGTGTCCGCGAAACACCATGCTGATGGACGTCACTACCTTATTGTCAGTTATTTATCCTTACGTATTATTTATAATCTCGTAATACCTAGGATCTGAATTCAAATGAATTTTGGTATATGGTAATTATCATTTAGTGAATCACCAGTAGTAGAGTAAAGTTTACAAATCTTATATGTGTACTCTGATTTTAGTTGTGATTTTGGGGCATTTACGGATTGGGGTATTGCATCTGTGATCTTGGAGGGTTAGGCTGACTGGATATGGGTATCCAGTGCCGCATACCTTGGCCTCGAGGAGGCGGGGTGTGACATCTATATTTCCTGGCTCCAATGATGTGCAGAGTAAAGCTCAACTCAATGGTTGCCATGATCCTAATAGAGACCAAACTCTTCCGACACTATGATGAATAGGGTCAATAAGACTTTAGGTTCCCTAACCATTTTAATTAATTTCATACAATTGTCAAAAAGGATTAAATGCCAGTGCTTGTAAAACAGAATCAATTCCTTTCTACAAAAATATGGTTCACCATTATACTCATAAAACCCACTAAACACTGAACATAGGGCTTGCTTAATCTTAGGGACATTCTCTGATGCACAAGGTCAAGAAGAGAGCCAAAGATACTGAGGTCAATGCTAAGAATTGATGTCTTCCAAGAGGAACTTAAAAAATGGTGCATTTCAGAAAAGTGTGATCATTGGTTTCCACTTTTCTTCAGCATAGGACAAACAGTTTCAACACCCTGTGAAAGAGGTGACGTGGCCAACCCATGAGATAAATGTTCCTCCAAAATGCATGTATTCAATGAGAAAATTCAAAATGAGCAATTCTAGCACATTTATTAATGTATAAGGAAATATTCATATTCAAATATCTTTTCTGTTATTTTATAACAGGTTTTAGCAATAGAACCGTTGGAGAACAGAACTAAACAGAATTAGAGGGTCCAAGACATGAGTCTAATTTATTTTTCTTTCCCTATTCTATTGTTTGGACCATCATGTGTCATCTTCTTCACAGGATGCAAGTGTACATATGATCTATTATGCAACAATACAGAGATCTACTATCCAATAAGAGAATATTTCTTTAGCATCAGACATCGCAGAAAGCAGCCAGTAATGCGCAAAAGCTATAACAAGCTTTACAGACGGAATATAATTCTAATCTAATTCCCACATCTCCTTTGAATTATTAATTCTGTTGACGATTGTAAATGCATGAACCCAACTGATGTGAAACTGAGAATCACAATTAAAAAGGAAAACCAATCTCTCCTAATTGTTTGGCACTTATCTGTTAATGGTTTGTTTCACCAATCCAGCTGAATGACAACCAAAAAGAAAATAGAGAACTCAACTCTC
>NC_056560.1:36818808-36819246 GCF_013358625.1 Macadamia integrifolia | reverse complement strand
CCACCCCCCACCCCCCACCCCCCACCCCTCAAGAAAAAACAAAGAAGAAATTACAGACAATTGTCCAAATCACCCATTCTTTACATGATGCCATGGAACTTAAAAATTATTTCCACTCATGTCGGATGTATCCAGTGAACATGGGACAAAGAAGATGAGGATCATAACTGAAGCATTTAATTTATTGTAAGCTCTCAAATATAAGATGGGCACAATATGGCAGAATAAACATACAGAAATAGGATCGAGTAGGGAGTTAATGATACAAAGCGAAATTTGTGTACTTTCTGGAGTAGGGTTTTTTCGCTATATATTTGTAGCGATGGTTTCTTTCTCTGTAATGAAAGCAATACTGAGAGGTGTGAGGACGAGCGCTGTAACCCTATTCTCCATTGATAGTGAAACAGGATCTCATCTCACTGGGGACGTAAGCAACCT